>NW_007226979.1:0-1034 GCF_000164805.1 Carlito syrichta
TCCATTCCATTCCATTACTCTCCATTCCATTCCATTGCATTGCATTCTCCCTATTCCATTACCTTCCATTCCATTTCATTCCATTTTTTTCCTCACAATTCCTCTTCATTCCATTGCAGTCCATTTTATTCCATTCTTCTCCATTACATTCATTTCATTCCATTCAAGTATAATCCATTCCTCTCCATTCAATTGCATTCCAATCGTCTCCATTTCAGACCTCTCCATTCCATTTCACTCCTCTCCATGCCATTCCTCTCCATTCCATTCAACTCCTATGCATTCCATTCCATTCCTCTCTTTTCCATTCCATTCCTCTCTATTCCTTACCATTCCTCTCCATTTCATTCCATTCCATTCTATCCCTTTCCATTCCTCTCCATTCTGTTCCATTGCATTTCTCTCCATTCTATTCAGTTCTTCTCCATTCCATGCCATTCCATTCCCTTATCTTCCAATCCATTCCATTCCATTCCACTCCTTTCCAATCCATATTACTCAATTCCATTCCATTTCTCTCCATTCCATTGCAAGTCTTTCAATTCCATTCCATTCCTCTCCATTCCATTCCTGTCCATTTCTTTCCATTTCTCTCCATCCATTTCTCTCCATTACAATCGCATCCATTCCATTCCATTATATTCCATTCCATCCATCTCCATTTCATTCCTCACAATTCCTTTCTAGTCCCCTCCTTTAAATTCCATGCCATTCTATTCCATTCCATTCGATCCATTTCCCTTCCATTCTATTCCTCTCCATTGCATTCCATTAATGTATATTCCATACCAATCCATTCCATTGCACTCCATTCCATTCCTCTCCATTCCACTGCATTCCTCCACATTTTACTGCATTCCATGCCATTCCATTTCATTCCACTCCATTCCATTAAATTCCCTCCATGTCACTCCATTCCTCTCTCTTCCATTCCATTCCATTCTGCTCCATTCTTACCTCTCCATTCAATTGGTCTCCTTTCCATTACTCTCTATAACATTCCATTCCATTCTATTCCATTTCTCTCCTTTCCA
>NW_007226980.1:0-636 GCF_000164805.1 Carlito syrichta
GTAATCCCAGCACTTGGGAAGCCAAGGCAGAAGGTTTGCTTGAGCCCAGGAGTTAAAGACCAGCCTGGGCAACATAGCAAGACCTCATCTCTAATTTAAAAAAAAAAGAACAAAGAATTTATGCATGTGAAGCAATTTCATAGTTTCTCACACAAAAGTACTAAGTGTTAACTACTGTTATCTGTGGGAGGTTTGCAAAGTAGAATAGGAAAGTACCTAAAGACTAAATAAAAATCAGACTGGGATATACTGAAATATTTAACATGAAACACTGTCTGGGATTTGCTTCTAACTGGAAGAAATGGGGGAGGGGATTAGCCAGGAGTTGAAGGTGGTTGATGGGCATATGAAAGTTTATCTACATCTGTATGTATGATATTTTTCCTTAATAAAAAGCTTAGAAGGCTGGGAGCGGTGGCTCAAGCCTGTAATCCCAGCACTTTGGGAGGTCGAGGCGAGAGGATTGCCTGAGCCCAGGGGTTCGAGATCAGTCTGGGCAACTTGGTCTCTACAATTAAAAAAAAAAAAAGAAAGAAATTAGCCGGGCGTGGTGGTTCACGCCTATAGTTCCAGCTACTTGAAAGACTGAGGTAGAAGGATCACCTGAGTCCAGCAGGTCAAGGTTGTGGTGGCCGG
>NW_007226981.1:0-795 GCF_000164805.1 Carlito syrichta
ATTTTTGGCTATTCAGGGTTCCTTAAGATTCCCTATGAAATTTCCTAAGGGTAATTTTTTTCTACTTTGCAAAAAAAAACCCAATGGACTTTTGACAGGGATTGTATTGAATCTGTAGATCTCTTTGGGTAGTATGGACAGCTTAACAACATTGTCTTCCAATCCATAAGCATAAATCTTTCCATTTATGTACGTGTTTAATTCCTTAAACAGTGTTTTGGGCCAAGTTCAGTGGCTCAGTCTGTAATCCCAGCACTTTAGGAGGCCGAGGCGAGTGGACTGCCTGAGCCCACAGGTTCAAGACCAGCCTGAGCAACTTGGTGAGACCTCGTCTCTACAATACATCACATATTAGCTGGGCCTGGTAGCACGTGCCTGTAGTTCAGCTACTTGGAAGGCTTGAGGTGGAAGGATCGCCGGAGCCCAGCAGTTCACCGCTAAGGTGGTGGTGAGCTTGCCACTGCATTCAGTGGGCAACAGAATGAGACTACAACTCAAAAATAAAAATAAATAAATAGTGTTTTGTAGTTTTCACTGTACAAATCTTTTACCTCCTTGATTAGGTTTATTCCTAAGTATTTTATTCTTTTTGATGCTATTGTATGTGGAATTTTAAGCTTAATTCTCTTTTTGTATCATTCATTGTTAGTATGTAGAAAAGTAATTCTTGCATATTTATTTTGTATCCTACAATTTTGCTGAAGTTGGTTATTAGTTCTAATGTCTTTTTTGTGTGGAATATTTAGGGTTTCTACATAAAGATCATGTCATCTGAAACAGAGATTTTATGTCTTC
>NW_007226982.1:0-721 GCF_000164805.1 Carlito syrichta
TTTCTTGATTGGGATCTGTGTTCATTCACGTGTCCTCATTGTGAGACAACTAAAAATTATCATTGTCAATACAGTTTCCTAACAATCCCAGCACCCTGGCAATTAGTTATAAATAAGTCATTGTTGGCAAAATAAAGAATGTCATCTAATGTCACTGATGAATAAAAAGAAACAGCTGGAAAAGGAAGGGAAGAAACACAGAGAGAGAAAAAAAGGAGGGACACAGAACTTCTTTACAGGGTCCCAGGAAAAAGAAAAAACTTTATATGCCTAAATAAAGACACCAAAAAAAAAAAAAAAAAAAAAAAAAAAAAGGCTTGAGAAATCATTACCCAATACACTTTTAAGCCAACCCCTAAAAACAGCTTTTCTGAAATGCTTTTGGATGACTGTTTATATGTTAAAATCAACATTTAAATTGTGCTACAAAGCTTATTGTGCACTACATAAGCAGTTCTAAGACCTCTAGAACAACATAGCTTTGGGTCTAATCCACTGAAAACACACATCTCTGCACATGAAAATTTGGTTCGCTTTGGTTGGGAAAAAGTGAGGAATGTGCTTGCCTCCAAGTTAGAAGAGGTCAAGAAAGCATTTTAAAAATATATTCCTCTGTGAATGACCAAGTAGCCAGGCCCCTTCGTGCACCTGAGAGATTTGCCAGCCAGACGCAGATCAATTCCTGAAAGAAGCATTCATACCTTAAATATGCACTTATTCT
>NW_007226983.1:0-346 GCF_000164805.1 Carlito syrichta
AAGTTTTGTCTATCCACTCTTTTGCAGAGTCTCCCTGTACTAGCCTCCGTAAGACCTTATATGACTTTGTATTCCCAGTACTGCCTGACACAATGCTTAACTCATTGTACGTGGACTAAAAGAAGAAGAAATATATTAGACTCAAACTTCTCATTTATTTCTATAACAGCCCTAAGTGCCCATGTTATTATCCCCTTTATACAAGAGAAAATGTATCAACAGTATTTGTAAATGGACTTTGTTACAGTCTAATATTTGATGATCTCTTGGCTCATATCATTACTTTCGTGGAAAACTCCCCCAAAAAATGAGGGAGTGAGAGAGAAAGAGAAAAAGATTATTCATA
>NW_007226984.1:0-1443 GCF_000164805.1 Carlito syrichta
TGCTTAACTCATTGTACGTGGACTAAAAGAAGAAGAAATATATTAGACTCAAACTTCTCATTTATTTCTATAACAGCCCTAAGTGCCCATGTTATTATCCCCTTTATACAAGAGAAAATGTATCAACAGTATTTGTAAATGGACTTTGTTACAGTCTAATATTTGATGATCTCTTGGCTCATATCATTACTTTCGTGGAAAACTCCCCCAAAAAATGAGGGAGTGAGAGAGAAAGAGAAAAAGATTATTCATAATCTCAACTCCAGCATCTAACATTCCAAATTCTGCAAGGGTCTCTTTGGACAAAGTAGAAAATGGCACAGCTTTCTTTGAAGAGATCCCCAATCCTATGCCAAAGCTCATCAATTCAGTAGTAGAACCCAGGCTGGAGTTCACTATAAACTCTACATGGTGATATTGGCATATAGTCTTCCAACCATTTTATATATACATATTTTTAAGGCTTTTATTCAGTTTTGTTAAAAGGTATGCCAAGTTATACTACCAGCAGCACATATCTTTTTCTTAAACAGGTTATTCTCTCATTTTCCCCTGCTTGCTCCATATTTAAGAAGCATCCTTGGTTAATATGAAAACCTGAAATGTTATAGTTTTATTCAGATAGTTAGATATGCTTAGGAAATTAGCACATGCTTTATTATAAAATAAATCAAGTGATATAAATAATTCAGATATGGAACTTAAAGGAATTAAGCAGGTTTTTCTTCTTTTATTTGGGAACTCGGTGTCAGATTTCTGCAGGAAATTGTTTTTATGAAACAATTTGAGAATACCTATTGATCTGAAGTATTAGTAGTTGATTTAGGGGTGCCTAATTCTCTTAGCTGCTTATTTTTTATTAAAAACATATTGAGGGATTATCAAGTACTCAATGCCGCATATACTGGTAAAAAGTAATATAGAGTTGCTTTAATGAATTTTTGAACATTGGGAAAGAAAAGAATAAATACGGAAATAATATGCACTTATAAATTGTGATCACTGCTAAGAAGGAAAATAAAGTGCAGAGAGTGAGATAAATAGGAAAAGTTTACTTTAGTTAAGGTGACCAACTGAGGATAGGCTCTCTTTAGTAGTCACATTTAACTGAGATCTGAAATCTATGAGTAGGAGTCAGCAAGGCAGAGATTGGAAATATAAACCTCCAAGCAGAGGGAACAGCATACCCAAGGACTTTAATTCAAGAACAAGCTTGGTGAGTTCTAGGAACTCAGCATCTTCTAGGTTGTTGTTAGAAGACAGTTGTGATGGCTCACCACCTGTGCCCCCAGCACTTTGGGAGGCCAAGGTAGGAGGATTGTTTGGGCCCAGGAGTTCAAGACCAGTCTGGGCAACATAGCAAGATCGTGTGTCTATGAAAATTTTTTTTTTAAATTAGCCAGGTGTGGTGGCACACGCTTGTAGTCCCAGCTACTTGGGAGG
>NW_007226985.1:0-950 GCF_000164805.1 Carlito syrichta
TCTTCTTTTTCCTTTTCTTTTCCTTATTCAAGTCCTTCCTTCCTTCTTTCCTTCCTTCCTGCAAAACACTCATGGAGTCCATACATTCCCATCACTCTGTAAAAGACTGGGAATAGAAAGATGAATCAGATATTGTTTCCTTTCTCACACTGTATCTGTTTTCAGTGCTGCTGTAACAAGTTATCACCAATTTAGTAGTGTAAAGAACACTAATGCATTATCTTACAGTTCTGTAGTTCAGAATTCTGACATGGGTCTCAGTGAGCTATAGTCAAGGTTTTGGCAGAGTTGCATCCTTTCTAGAAGTTTCCTTTCTTCTTCCAGTTTCCAAAAGCTGCTTGCATTCTTCAACTCCATCTTCAAAGCCAGTAATGATGTGACCAGTCTTTCTCATGCTACTGTTCTTCTAGTTCCCTGAAACCTGAAAAATTCTTCACTTTTAAGGGTTCAAGTAATAGCTTGGGCCCACCTGAATAATCTAGGATAATCTCCCCCTCTCCAAGTCTTTAACCACAGCCACATCTACAAAATCACTTTTGCCAAGGAAGGTAACATATTTGCAGGTTTCAAGAATTAGTTGGGAGTGTTTGGGGGAGGCATTATTCTTTGGGGAGATATTATTTGGGGTTTATTAACACTCGCTTTTTGTCTGTCACTACACCAAGTCAACCAACTTATGAATGAGGGTCACCATGCTCAGATGGTTTGGGCTTATGGCTAGCATGGGATATATTAGGACTTAGATATGGGTTTACCATTATAGGAAAACTGAAGGAAATAGAACTTCACTTAAAATAAAGGCCAAGAGGCAGATTTTAAACTGGTTCTGCTTCAGTTGAAAACTGGAGTTGTTTTGCTTGTTCCTGGGTTAATTGACTTTTACCTCTTAGTGTTTTATTTTGCTCCCCTTGAAAGGAGTGAATATTTTATACCTTCTCTGTAACACCATT
>NW_007226986.1:0-771 GCF_000164805.1 Carlito syrichta
GGAGTGGGAGCTCCCAGGCGGCCATGCACTGCTGAGCACGAAGAAGAGAAGGAGGCCCGCAGAGTCCCGGGGGCTTGGCATCGTGCCTGGTTTTTATGGGTTTTTTTGTAAACTCACAATCCCATCTCTGGGCGAGGTTTCTCATCTCAGACCACTGGCAGGCTGAAATGATTTATTGTGCGTTTGCGTTTTGTCTTTGTTCTTTTTCTGGGAAAGGCAGTACATTTCGTGGAGAGGTCTGCGTGTACGACCCCACTCAATTGAAGACTTAGTTCTAGCGCTTTCTGTTTCCAAAAGGTGGTTTTGTGGGCTTACTCTTCACACTGTTTAAGGCAGCGGTCCAGCCAATTTTCTCGCCTCCTTCCTTTTCCTAAGCCAGCATGCTTTCCACTCAGGAAACTGGGCTGTTGGTGTGAGGATCATCAGTGCCAGGCCCACGCCCTCAGCCCATTTCCTGATGAGTCCAATGTCCCGGGCAAAGGGCATGTCCCCGGTCATAACATAAGACTATTTTTCTTCTCCTTTGGTTCCTGCTGTGTTGGGTCTTTGACAGATAGTAATGCGAAAATGGTTCCCTCCCACACCTCTAGGACTTTCGTTTCTGGGGAATACTGGGAGGTGTCTGTCTAGCCACCCTGGAGCCTGCGCTCTGTTGGCCTCTTTTGGGGTATGCTGACCTGGTGCCTAAGTAAAGTGGCATCCAGCCTGGGATCAAGGTGGCAGCCCTCTGCTTTCTCAACCCTCTTGTGTATGTTGGAGGTATCTCCCTGG
>NW_007226987.1:0-970 GCF_000164805.1 Carlito syrichta
GTCTTATCTTTACTTGTTTTTATATTGCATATATTTAAGGTATACAACATGATGCGTTGATATACATATACATAGTAAAACAATTATTACTGTCAAGCAAATTAACATATCCATTTTCCCCATAATTACCTTTTCTTTTTGTAGTAAAAGCACCTGAACACTACTCAGCAAATTTCTAGTATACAATACAATATTATTAACTATAGTCCTTATACTGTAAATTCTGTCTCTAGACCTTTGTAAAATATGACTTACATCTTCCTATTCATTCCGGCACAACATCCTGTCCACTGGTAACCACTGTTCTACCCTCTGCTTCTATGTATTCAACTTTTTAAAAACTTCTACTACAAGTGAGACCATGAAGTATTTTTATTTCTGTATCTACTTTATTTCGTTTAGCATACCATCCTCCAGTCTCATTTATATTGTAGCAAATGACAGAATCTTTTTTTTAAGGGTGAATAATATTTGTGTGTGTATGTGTGCATGCACACACATACATCCACTCCAAAGTCATGGTGCCTTCTCTGTTTCTGCCTGCTCCACTGCCGCTCAGAGATAGCCATGCTGAGGCTTCTCCTGTCTGAGAGCTACAGAAAGGAATCATCAATCCCCTAAGAGCCTTCATAGTTCAACTACACAGAGCACAGACATCCCCTCCTTCACCTCCATCACTACTGGTGCTGTAAATCCTAATGCATAGGTGTGTGTGTGTGTGTGTATGTGTGTGTGTGTGTGTGTGAATATTTTTATCCATTCATCAGTTGATACTTCGGCTGTTTCCATATCTTGGCTATTGCGAATAATGCTGCAGTAAACATGGGAGCACAGATATTTCTACAAAAATGCTGATTTCATGTCCTTTGGTACATATACCTAGAAGAGAGATTGCTGAGTCATAGGATAATCCTATTTTAATTTTTTGAGGAACCTCTCTATACTGTTTTCCATAATAGCTGTATCACTT
>NW_007226988.1:0-409 GCF_000164805.1 Carlito syrichta
TTTTAAAGAAAGAATTATCTTGAAAGACAACATCAGAATTTTTGAGAGCAGAAATAACAATGGCCACATTTGTTGAGCATTTACTGTGCGCCAGGCACAGGTCTGAGTCCCTTACATTTAGTCCTTGAGACAACCTGGGGTAGGTAGTATTGTGGTCTTCATTATGTGGTTGAGGAAACTGAGACACAGAGAGGGGAATCCCCTTGCTCAAGTCACACAGAAGAGTTTAAACTTGAGTTCTAGCAGTCTGGCCCTAGATCCCATGCCTTTGGGGGTGGTGCTTGTTTCCATTGGTCTGGTTTTAAATCTCAAGAGTTAACGGGGCTGGCCCTGTCCCCCTCCACCCCTCCCCCCCCAAAAAATGAGCCCAGGTGGCTTGTGATGGGAAGGAAGGAGTAGCCTGGAGGTG
>NW_007226989.1:0-1409 GCF_000164805.1 Carlito syrichta
AAACAAAATTATTGTTTAAACACCTTTGAACGAGTTTTGTTCAAAATGTCGTTTTTTCTTTTAATTTTACTTTAAAAGTTCAATAAATTGCTAGTGATTAAATTCATGACTTGAGCAGACTCCTTCCATGTTGTAAAGTTTCTCTTTCAAATACTACAACGAAGCATATAATACAGTGTACTATTGGTTTGAACAGTAATACATTGCTAATGGTACTTCTCTGAAATTAGGTTATTTTTACCTGTATGTATTCCAGATCTTAGTATTTTTACAAATGACATCAAGTGAGTATTGAAACAGGAATTGGATCCAGTTCTTACTGCTAAAAGTTCCACATAAAGGCTTTCTTTAGAAAGCTACAGAATAGCCAAAAGAGAGGCCAGACTTCAAAATTAAAAAACAATTGCTGTGCTTCATAGCTACAGAATCAAAAACATTTTTCATTTCAAGTTCTTTCTCCCCTGATTTAATCCTCAGATTCTATGGTCAACATTATTGCGTATGTTCCCTGTCAGAGAAAAAAAAAATCAAAAGGGAACACTATCATAAGAAAATTACATCGCTGATTTTAATGTCATAGTAAAATATGAAGATTATAAATTTGATTATCTTCTGCAAGCCAGATACACACCAACTCTTTAAAAAAAATCCAAAATTGCCTTTATTTGACTTTATTGCTCATACTTTATTAACTACAATGCTGAAGGTTCACTGAATCTCCTAAAATAAATTAGAAATATATAGCAAGAAAGGAGACTATTATAAGGTAGCTCTGTTCCTGTCTTCCAATTAGCTTTATGTAGTCAAGTCAACCAGGGTGAACATATCATGAAAATATTGAAATTACTATTTATGGAATGTCAGATTCTTTGCTGGGTGGATTCAACACATTATTCTATTTAATATTCAGCAAAATCACTGATATGATTACTATTATTTTTACACATGCTAAATATAAGAAAACAGTGTTTGAAAAGATAAGGATGTTTCTGCATTTCATTAGATTTAATAAAGTATTTCTGACTCTAAAGCAAATAAGTAGTAGCAACACAAGAATCAAGAGTACATAATAGGTTAGCATCAGGAACACAGGGCTCCATGTTATAAGAAAGAGGAAGTCCTTTGAGATAAAACTTTTGTTCATAGAAAACCACCAAAATATTTTAATACTACAAAGTACCTTTTTCTCTTTTCTGGTCTAATTAGATAGGCTAATACATAATCAAAGAAGCCATAGCTATATGGAGCACTGCAGACCTCACTGAGGAGCTAACCCAACTTAATTTCCAGTCCCAACTTTAGCCCTTGTTAGTTGTGTGAACTTGTTTAGTACTTAACCTCTTGAGATGTAAACTGGGGAAAATATGAACATCTATAGTTTTCTTCTGTTTTTTGTTTTTTTTTTTTTT
>NW_007226990.1:0-672 GCF_000164805.1 Carlito syrichta
TTTTTACCTGTATGTATTCCAGATCTTAGTATTTTTACAAATGACATCAAGTGAGTATTGAAACAGGAATTGGATCCAGTTCTTACTGCTAAAAGTTCCACATAAAGGCTTTCTTTAGAAAGCTACAGAATAGCCAAAAGAGAGGCCAGACTTCAAAATTAAAAAACAATTGCTGTGCTTCATAGCTACAGAATCAAAAACATTTTTCATTTCAAGTTCTTTCTCCCCTGATTTAATCCTCAGATTCTATGGTCAACATTATTGCGTATGTTCCCTGTCAGAGAAAAAAAAAATCAAAAGGGAACACTATCATAAGAAAATTACATCGCTGATTTTAATGTCATAGTAAAATATGAAGATTATAAATTTGATTATCTTCTGCAAGCCAGATACACACCAACTCTTTAAAAAAAATCCAAAATTGCCTTTATTTGACTTTATTGCTCATACTTTATTAACTACAATGCTGAAGGTTCACTGAATCTCCTAAAATAAATTAGAAATATATAGCAAGAAAGGAGACTATTATAAGGTAGCTCTGTTCCTGTCTTCCAATTAGCTTTATGTAGTCAAGTCAACCAGGGTGAACATATCATGAAAATATTGAAATTACTATTTATGGAATGTCAGATTCTTTGCTGGGTGGATTCAACACATTATTCTATTTAATAT
>NW_007226991.1:0-863 GCF_000164805.1 Carlito syrichta
AAGGATCGCCGGAGCCCAGCAGGTCGAGGCTGCAGGGCCGGGAGCAGCCACTGCACTCCAGTCTGGGTGACAGAGTGAGACTCCAACTCAAAAAAAAAAAAAGAAAATACAAACTTAAAATTTTAAAATATTAGATTGTTAGATTTTCTGTAACAGATCCCCCACACACACATACCCCAGTTATTGTCTTTATCTGGATACAACAGATAATAATCAAGACAACAACAACTGAAACCAAAACAAAAAACCCCACATACTTCAAAGTGTCCCTGCATAGCCCTGTCTCTCCACAGACACTCATTTGGCACCTTTGTGACCAAGGAAGGGTCCAAGCTGTTAAGGATCCAGAGAGAAACCAGAGAGTGCAGTGTGATGAGTGCCACAACAATGCACAAAACACATGTTCCTCGAGCCCTCAGAGAAAAGGTCTCCTCTAAATTAAGGTGGAGGCAAACAATGTGCAGCAACAAAGGTGTTTAAGTGATGAAATGGCACTGAATAAAGAGAACAATGTTTTAGAAACAGAGACTACAGGATTCCAGAATGTCCTGAGAGTGTTGCTGAAATGACTGACAACAGCTCCAGGTTGAACGAATAAGCCTGCTGAGCCAGAGGAGAGAGGTGACCTTGGGGACTGGCATGGACATCTGGGATGGAGGGAAGGTGTCAATCAGTGGAAATGGGGAACTGGAGAGTAAAATGCAAGAATTGGAGAGTGTAGACAGAAAATAATTTGAATGTGGAGGGTTAAAAGTAGGATGTGATGATCACAAAAAAGCCAGGGGCCTAGTTGCTTTAGCATTTTTATCATTTGTAGTTGAACAATTGTGTATGCACTAGAACATTCTGAAGTTTTGGCCAGG
>NW_007226992.1:0-2047 GCF_000164805.1 Carlito syrichta
AAAATACAAACTTAAAATTTTAAAATATTAGATTGTTAGATTTTCTGTAACAGATCCCCCACACACACATACCCCAGTTATTGTCTTTATCTGGATACAACAGATAATAATCAAGACAACAACAACTGAAACCAAAACAAAAAACCCCACATACTTCAAAGTGTCCCTGCATAGCCCTGTCTCTCCACAGACACTCATTTGGCACCTTTGTGACCAAGGAAGGGTCCAAGCTGTTAAGGATCCAGAGAGAAACCAGAGAGTGCAGTGTGATGAGTGCCACAACAATGCACAAAACACATGTTCCTCGAGCCCTCAGAGAAAAGGTCTCCTCTAAATTAAGGTGGAGGCAAACAATGTGCAGCAACAAAGGTGTTTAAGTGATGAAATGGCACTGAATAAAGAGAACAATGTTTTAGAAACAGAGACTACAGGATTCCAGAATGTCCTGAGAGTGTTGCTGAAATGACTGACAACAGCTCCAGGTTGAACGAATAAGCCTGCTGAGCCAGAGGAGAGAGGTGACCTTGGGGACTGGCATGGACATCTGGGATGGAGGGAAGGTGTCAATCAGTGGAAATGGGGAACTGGAGAGTAAAATGCAAGAATTGGAGAGTGTAGACAGAAAATAATTTGAATGTGGAGGGTTAAAAGTAGGATGTGATGATCACAAAAAAGCCAGGGGCCTAGTTGCTTTAGCATTTTTATCATTTGTAGTTGAACAATTGTGTATGCACTAGAACATTCTGAAGTTTTGGCCAGGTGATTTAAGCTTTTTTAAGTTGTCGAAGAGGTTTTAAAGTAAGCATGTGATAAGGATATGGCATTTTGGAATAATTATAACATCTGCTTTTTCTTAGGGTTTGGAGGGCTAGCACATATCAGATGGTCAGGCAGAAAAAGACAAGCAAAGCAAAGGAAATTTCTAAATCACAGTTTACAGATGAAGAGGTTGGGATAGACAAAAATACAAACAGAGGCAATGGGTAAAAAGAAACTGAAATTAGGTAGATAGGTCTCAGGACACATTTAGGTAGATCCTGAGATGTACATCACTAAGCAAAAACTATTAAAATAAAAAAGAAACTTTAAATCCTACTTCTTTTTGGAATAACATAATGCTGTCTCAATTTTAATGAAAATTTGAGACTTTGAAAAGTTTTTAAACCTAAATGTATACATATAGCATTTTCTGAGAAAACAGAATATTGCAAGTGTGTATAATAAACTCTGCTTACACAGAACTTATTCAGGGTTTGTTATGTTATTGTTTTGTGCAGATTACTTAATCTATTATAAGAGAATTATACACAAGCTATTAAAAAGCATCTTTTTTACAGTAGCATTTGTTCAATAATCTTATGTATAACTTAATTAAAACTCAGTCACATCCGAGGAATGTTTTTCTCCCATATTATCTTGCTCATTAAACATTGGAAGGTAGCATGGCTAGTTTTCCAACACAGTTTAAAATCACTGTAGACAGAAATCTATAAAACTAACAGGTTCGATATTTTATGGGCTAAAAGAAGGTAAGACTTACAAAATATTCAAAACATATCTTTATGTAACCAAATTTAAATCTAATAAATCAAATACTGAAGGATGAGGGAGTTGGAGGGCAACCAAGACAGGAAAGTAGAATCAATCACATCCATGCTGAACTAGATTCCCAAAACACTGTCACACAGACACCTAATACACAGGATAAAAAAACCATGGATATATAAAAAGATAAATCTGAAACACAGATCTACATATATCTGATCTATGAACAGTAAGTGAAGATCTGCCTACTCCTGGACTTTGTAGAAACAACAGGAATTTAAGTCTCAGTCATTGTACCATGACTATCAATAGAACACTTTGGTACTCAGCAAAAAATTGTCTTTGAGTGCTGAAACTGAGAGTCGAAAACAAACAGCAGAAATTACATGAAAGTGGGTTTGTGGGTCTCATAGCAAGATTAGCTGGTTAAGACAAAAAATAATCTTTTCATGTTGTGGTACTAATGTAAGCAGAAGATGGATAACATACCTCAGCTCGAAGA
>NW_007226993.1:0-2047 GCF_000164805.1 Carlito syrichta
ACCCCAGTTATTGTCTTTATCTGGATACAACAGATAATAATCAAGACAACAACAACTGAAACCAAAACAAAAAACCCCACATACTTCAAAGTGTCCCTGCATAGCCCTGTCTCTCCACAGACACTCATTTGGCACCTTTGTGACCAAGGAAGGGTCCAAGCTGTTAAGGATCCAGAGAGAAACCAGAGAGTGCAGTGTGATGAGTGCCACAACAATGCACAAAACACATGTTCCTCGAGCCCTCAGAGAAAAGGTCTCCTCTAAATTAAGGTGGAGGCAAACAATGTGCAGCAACAAAGGTGTTTAAGTGATGAAATGGCACTGAATAAAGAGAACAATGTTTTAGAAACAGAGACTACAGGATTCCAGAATGTCCTGAGAGTGTTGCTGAAATGACTGACAACAGCTCCAGGTTGAACGAATAAGCCTGCTGAGCCAGAGGAGAGAGGTGACCTTGGGGACTGGCATGGACATCTGGGATGGAGGGAAGGTGTCAATCAGTGGAAATGGGGAACTGGAGAGTAAAATGCAAGAATTGGAGAGTGTAGACAGAAAATAATTTGAATGTGGAGGGTTAAAAGTAGGATGTGATGATCACAAAAAAGCCAGGGGCCTAGTTGCTTTAGCATTTTTATCATTTGTAGTTGAACAATTGTGTATGCACTAGAACATTCTGAAGTTTTGGCCAGGTGATTTAAGCTTTTTTAAGTTGTCGAAGAGGTTTTAAAGTAAGCATGTGATAAGGATATGGCATTTTGGAATAATTATAACATCTGCTTTTTCTTAGGGTTTGGAGGGCTAGCACATATCAGATGGTCAGGCAGAAAAAGACAAGCAAAGCAAAGGAAATTTCTAAATCACAGTTTACAGATGAAGAGGTTGGGATAGACAAAAATACAAACAGAGGCAATGGGTAAAAAGAAACTGAAATTAGGTAGATAGGTCTCAGGACACATTTAGGTAGATCCTGAGATGTACATCACTAAGCAAAAACTATTAAAATAAAAAAGAAACTTTAAATCCTACTTCTTTTTGGAATAACATAATGCTGTCTCAATTTTAATGAAAATTTGAGACTTTGAAAAGTTTTTAAACCTAAATGTATACATATAGCATTTTCTGAGAAAACAGAATATTGCAAGTGTGTATAATAAACTCTGCTTACACAGAACTTATTCAGGGTTTGTTATGTTATTGTTTTGTGCAGATTACTTAATCTATTATAAGAGAATTATACACAAGCTATTAAAAAGCATCTTTTTTACAGTAGCATTTGTTCAATAATCTTATGTATAACTTAATTAAAACTCAGTCACATCCGAGGAATGTTTTTCTCCCATATTATCTTGCTCATTAAACATTGGAAGGTAGCATGGCTAGTTTTCCAACACAGTTTAAAATCACTGTAGACAGAAATCTATAAAACTAACAGGTTCGATATTTTATGGGCTAAAAGAAGGTAAGACTTACAAAATATTCAAAACATATCTTTATGTAACCAAATTTAAATCTAATAAATCAAATACTGAAGGATGAGGGAGTTGGAGGGCAACCAAGACAGGAAAGTAGAATCAATCACATCCATGCTGAACTAGATTCCCAAAACACTGTCACACAGACACCTAATACACAGGATAAAAAAACCATGGATATATAAAAAGATAAATCTGAAACACAGATCTACATATATCTGATCTATGAACAGTAAGTGAAGATCTGCCTACTCCTGGACTTTGTAGAAACAACAGGAATTTAAGTCTCAGTCATTGTACCATGACTATCAATAGAACACTTTGGTACTCAGCAAAAAATTGTCTTTGAGTGCTGAAACTGAGAGTCGAAAACAAACAGCAGAAATTACATGAAAGTGGGTTTGTGGGTCTCATAGCAAGATTAGCTGGTTAAGACAAAAAATAATCTTTTCATGTTGTGGTACTAATGTAAGCAGAAGATGGATAACATACCTCAGCTCGAAGAGTGGTTCACCAGCTCCACTGCTGTGACACAAAAGCCACTGGGCATCACTGACAACATGAGAGGACAAAAG
>NW_007226994.1:0-2047 GCF_000164805.1 Carlito syrichta
AGTGTGATGAGTGCCACAACAATGCACAAAACACATGTTCCTCGAGCCCTCAGAGAAAAGGTCTCCTCTAAATTAAGGTGGAGGCAAACAATGTGCAGCAACAAAGGTGTTTAAGTGATGAAATGGCACTGAATAAAGAGAACAATGTTTTAGAAACAGAGACTACAGGATTCCAGAATGTCCTGAGAGTGTTGCTGAAATGACTGACAACAGCTCCAGGTTGAACGAATAAGCCTGCTGAGCCAGAGGAGAGAGGTGACCTTGGGGACTGGCATGGACATCTGGGATGGAGGGAAGGTGTCAATCAGTGGAAATGGGGAACTGGAGAGTAAAATGCAAGAATTGGAGAGTGTAGACAGAAAATAATTTGAATGTGGAGGGTTAAAAGTAGGATGTGATGATCACAAAAAAGCCAGGGGCCTAGTTGCTTTAGCATTTTTATCATTTGTAGTTGAACAATTGTGTATGCACTAGAACATTCTGAAGTTTTGGCCAGGTGATTTAAGCTTTTTTAAGTTGTCGAAGAGGTTTTAAAGTAAGCATGTGATAAGGATATGGCATTTTGGAATAATTATAACATCTGCTTTTTCTTAGGGTTTGGAGGGCTAGCACATATCAGATGGTCAGGCAGAAAAAGACAAGCAAAGCAAAGGAAATTTCTAAATCACAGTTTACAGATGAAGAGGTTGGGATAGACAAAAATACAAACAGAGGCAATGGGTAAAAAGAAACTGAAATTAGGTAGATAGGTCTCAGGACACATTTAGGTAGATCCTGAGATGTACATCACTAAGCAAAAACTATTAAAATAAAAAAGAAACTTTAAATCCTACTTCTTTTTGGAATAACATAATGCTGTCTCAATTTTAATGAAAATTTGAGACTTTGAAAAGTTTTTAAACCTAAATGTATACATATAGCATTTTCTGAGAAAACAGAATATTGCAAGTGTGTATAATAAACTCTGCTTACACAGAACTTATTCAGGGTTTGTTATGTTATTGTTTTGTGCAGATTACTTAATCTATTATAAGAGAATTATACACAAGCTATTAAAAAGCATCTTTTTTACAGTAGCATTTGTTCAATAATCTTATGTATAACTTAATTAAAACTCAGTCACATCCGAGGAATGTTTTTCTCCCATATTATCTTGCTCATTAAACATTGGAAGGTAGCATGGCTAGTTTTCCAACACAGTTTAAAATCACTGTAGACAGAAATCTATAAAACTAACAGGTTCGATATTTTATGGGCTAAAAGAAGGTAAGACTTACAAAATATTCAAAACATATCTTTATGTAACCAAATTTAAATCTAATAAATCAAATACTGAAGGATGAGGGAGTTGGAGGGCAACCAAGACAGGAAAGTAGAATCAATCACATCCATGCTGAACTAGATTCCCAAAACACTGTCACACAGACACCTAATACACAGGATAAAAAAACCATGGATATATAAAAAGATAAATCTGAAACACAGATCTACATATATCTGATCTATGAACAGTAAGTGAAGATCTGCCTACTCCTGGACTTTGTAGAAACAACAGGAATTTAAGTCTCAGTCATTGTACCATGACTATCAATAGAACACTTTGGTACTCAGCAAAAAATTGTCTTTGAGTGCTGAAACTGAGAGTCGAAAACAAACAGCAGAAATTACATGAAAGTGGGTTTGTGGGTCTCATAGCAAGATTAGCTGGTTAAGACAAAAAATAATCTTTTCATGTTGTGGTACTAATGTAAGCAGAAGATGGATAACATACCTCAGCTCGAAGAGTGGTTCACCAGCTCCACTGCTGTGACACAAAAGCCACTGGGCATCACTGACAACATGAGAGGACAAAAGTCAGCTTTCCAAGGTGATTACATCTACAACCTTTTTCTGTATTTCAGACTACTGATGAAAATTGTTGAAGGGAGTGTAAATTAGAACAACCTCTATGGAAAGTGGTATGGAGAATACTCAAATAACTAAAAGTAGATCTACCATTTGATCCAGCAATCCCACTGCTAGGTATCCATCCTAAGGAACAGAAGTC
>NW_007226995.1:0-1262 GCF_000164805.1 Carlito syrichta
GGTTAAGAAGCGCCATTTTTAAAAAAAAATCCATATAGATTTACAATTATTCCAGCATCACTTGTTAAAAAATACTTTTCTTTCTTAGGATTCCATTGGCACCATTACTGAAATTCAAATGACAGTAAAGGTCTCTGACGTTCTCTGGCTTCTCTGTGCTATTCCATTGATCAGTTTCTCAGTACTTCAGTCTGTTTCACACTCTCTTGATTATTATGATTTGAAGTATTGGGATTGGGCAGTGTTAATGTTTAAATGTTGTTCAATAGTGTTTTGGGTATCTATATTCTTTGCCTTTCTATATAAATTTTAGGATTTGCATGTCTACTTATACCAAAAAAAGATCACTTGATGAAATAATAATTGCGATTGTGTTGACCATGTAGATATTAGTTGGGAGAAAAAATAACATCTTAACAAGATCATGTATTCCAATCAATGAACATGGTTTATCTCTGCATTTATTTAGGTCTTTTTGAATTTCTCTTACACATTTATTTTTGTTTTTAGTGTAAATGTTTTGTATATTCTCAGTTAACTATAAACGAGAATTTTAATATTTTATGTTATTGTACAATAATTAATTTTATTGTCAATTTGTTTGTTGCTAGTATACAATTATACACTTGGTTTTTGTGCATCACCCTTGTATCATTCAACCATGGTAAATTCATTTACTAGTTTATGAAGATATGTTAAAGATGCCTTGGGCTTTCATTTATATGCAATTAAGTCATCAGCATATAGACACAAATATAATTCTTCCTTTCTGATATTATTATCATTTGCCTTACTGGCTAGACTTTCATTACAATGCTAGCTAGAGACCGTGGGAGTGTGTATTATTGCCTTGTCCCCTGATTTAGTAGGAAACATTCAATATTTCATCATTAGTTATGATGCTAGTTGTAGATTTTTCATAGCTGTTTTTCCAAATGTAAAAAGCTTCCTTATATTTCTTGTTTGCTGAGAGTTTCTTTTTTTAAATAATTGAGTGTTGTATTTTGTCAAATGGTTTCTCTGCACTGATTGAAATGATAATATGGTTTTTATTTTTTATGATATTGATATGACATCTTATATTGAATTGTGCTAACATTACACTGTTGAGAAACTCTACTTGGTCATGAAATATACCATTTACATATTAAGTTACCTGTATTATGCTTATAAAAGATATCTTAATAGGCATCAGTAATGTTTGCCAGGTTTTGGTGTATTATTCTAACTTCATAAAATGACTTAGAAAGCATTCTTTTGCC
>NW_007226996.1:0-2047 GCF_000164805.1 Carlito syrichta
ATCTATATTCTTTGCCTTTCTATATAAATTTTAGGATTTGCATGTCTACTTATACCAAAAAAAGATCACTTGATGAAATAATAATTGCGATTGTGTTGACCATGTAGATATTAGTTGGGAGAAAAAATAACATCTTAACAAGATCATGTATTCCAATCAATGAACATGGTTTATCTCTGCATTTATTTAGGTCTTTTTGAATTTCTCTTACACATTTATTTTTGTTTTTAGTGTAAATGTTTTGTATATTCTCAGTTAACTATAAACGAGAATTTTAATATTTTATGTTATTGTACAATAATTAATTTTATTGTCAATTTGTTTGTTGCTAGTATACAATTATACACTTGGTTTTTGTGCATCACCCTTGTATCATTCAACCATGGTAAATTCATTTACTAGTTTATGAAGATATGTTAAAGATGCCTTGGGCTTTCATTTATATGCAATTAAGTCATCAGCATATAGACACAAATATAATTCTTCCTTTCTGATATTATTATCATTTGCCTTACTGGCTAGACTTTCATTACAATGCTAGCTAGAGACCGTGGGAGTGTGTATTATTGCCTTGTCCCCTGATTTAGTAGGAAACATTCAATATTTCATCATTAGTTATGATGCTAGTTGTAGATTTTTCATAGCTGTTTTTCCAAATGTAAAAAGCTTCCTTATATTTCTTGTTTGCTGAGAGTTTCTTTTTTTAAATAATTGAGTGTTGTATTTTGTCAAATGGTTTCTCTGCACTGATTGAAATGATAATATGGTTTTTATTTTTTATGATATTGATATGACATCTTATATTGAATTGTGCTAACATTACACTGTTGAGAAACTCTACTTGGTCATGAAATATACCATTTACATATTAAGTTACCTGTATTATGCTTATAAAAGATATCTTAATAGGCATCAGTAATGTCTGCCAGGTTTTGGTGTATTATTCTAACTTCATAAAATGACTTAGAAAGCATTCTTTTGCCTATATTTTCAAAATGAGATTAATTTCTCCTCAAATGTTAGATAGAATCCACTTTTAAAAGACTTTCAGTCTGAAATTTTATTTTTATAAAGATTCCAATGAGTTCACTTTATTTAATTGATGCAGTGGTATTTTGATTTTTAATCATATAGTGATTTATTTAAGAAATTTGTTATTTTTTCTAAAATTTTTAATCTATTGGAATTAAATTGTTTCTATATTATCTTATTGTCATTTTTATGCCTATAGGGTCCATATAGTAATAATCCTTTCATACTTGATATTATTAGTTTGTAGTCTTTACTTTTTATCCTTAGTCAGTCTGGAGAGGCACTAATCAAATTTATAAATTTTTCTTTCTCTCTCTTTTTTTTTACAGAAACAAATTTTAGTTCAATTATTTTATTGTTTCTTTTCTGTTTCACTGATTTTTGCTATTATGGTTGCTGTTATTATTTTTCGTATTTTCCTTACTTTCAGCTTATTTGCAATTATTTTGTTGGCCTCTTAAGGTCAAATCTTTCATCAGTAATTTTCTTTTATTATATTAAATAAAAGTTTATAAAGTTATGCATCTTTCTGTATCTAGCTTGCTGCATTCCACAATTGTTAACATGTTGCATTGTTCATTATTATCCAGTTATAAATATTTTCTAATATCCTTCTTAATTGTTTTCCATGACCCATATTTATTAACTTACAAAAATTGTTTTTTCTTAATATTTTATTATGTACTTATAATTAATATAATTGTATCTTGCTAAAATATAATGTAGGATTGTATGATTTCAATTATTTTAAATAAAAAAGGCATGTTTTATGGTTCAGCATATGGTCTATGCTTGTGAAGATTTCATGCACACTTAAAAACATATTTTGCAGTTTTTGGTGTAATATTTTATAAATACCAAGGATAAGAAGGTTGATGGCATTATTCAGATTACTTATATTTTATCTGATATTTTCTATTTGTTTGATAAATTGCCAAGATAGGGGAGTTAAAGTCTTTTGTGATTTCGTCTATTTATCCATAGAATTCTGCCAATTTTTGCTTCATATTTTTGA
>NW_007226997.1:0-631 GCF_000164805.1 Carlito syrichta
TTGCTATTGTGAATAGTGCTGCAATAAACATGCATGCACAGGTATCTTTTTTATAGAATGGTTTGAGTTCCTCCAGGTATATTCCCAGAAGGGGGATTGGTGGGTCGTATGGAAGGTTGATTTTTAGATTTTTTAGGAATCTCCACACTGTTTCCCACAGAAGTTGTACTAATTTACAACCCCACCAACAATGTAGGAGTGTTCCCTTCCCCCCCCCATCTTCTCTAGCATCTGTTGTTTTCTGAGTTATTGATGATGGCCATCCTGACTGGAATTAGGTGGTACCTCAGCATAGTTTTAATTTTCATTTCTCTGATGATTAACGAGGTTGAGAGTTTTTTCATGCATCTGTTGGTTGCTTGTATGTCTTCTTTTGAAAAGTGTCTTTTCATATTTTTGCCTACTTTTTTAGTAGGGCTATTTGTAAAAACTTTTTTAAAAATTTTAAAAGCATGATGCGTAGGAAAAAGCAAATGGGATGTCAAAATCAGTTACAAATATACCCTGATATATATTTTATGTAACCCTAAGGATTACATAAATATTATGAACATATCTGTATGAAAAGAGCCTCTTAGAGTGTATAAATATTTATAGTAACAAAAAGTAACAGATATTGGTGGGGATGCAG
>NW_007226998.1:0-2047 GCF_000164805.1 Carlito syrichta
GTATAGGATCACATCATCAGCAAAGAGGGAAACTTAACTTGCTCTTTTGGTATTTAGATACCCCTGATTTGTGAGGAATTCTTTAGACAGTAAACAAATAACTGTATTGGAATACCTTCCCTATTCACCTGATCTGGCCCCCAGTGACTTTTTTCTTTATCTGAAGAAAAAAGGAAATATTAAAAGGGAGGAATTTTGATTATATTCAGGACATCAGGGATAACATGATGACATCTCTGATAGCTATTCCAGAAAAGGAGTTCCGAAATTGCTCTGACAGGTGGACTAGCCAATGGCATCGGTGCATATCTTCCCAAGGGGAGTACTTTGAAGTTGAATGTAGTGATATTCAGTAATGAGGAGGTATATAGCACTCCTTC
The DNA here is from genome assembly GCF_000164805.1 of Carlito syrichta. Lineage (NCBI taxonomy): Eukaryota > Metazoa > Chordata > Mammalia > Primates > Tarsiidae > Carlito > Carlito syrichta. The sequence continues at coordinate 381 of NW_007226998.1, forward strand.
TAGGATAAGTTTGCCAACTTAATTGTTAGACCTCATATATTTTCTTGAAGGGTGTCAGACAGCACTAGTTACAGAAAGGACTGAAACTAGAGATATAAAGGTCTGTGATGGCAGTGAAGATAGCTAAATACTTTCTGGGTAAGATCTTTAATTTTTTTCTTAAAAGTGCTCAGAGTGGTCTTAAAAATGCAATAGATTTTCACCTGTGTATTATTGTTCTGGAGCGCTATCCTCAGATAAATGTGATGGATTGATTTGGTATCCTTCTAAATCTCTTTGTACTACCTGGAACTGGAGTGACCATAGCCTTGGGCTGACTAAAACAAATATTTCCACAAATCATTCTGATTGGGAACAACTGAGTCCATAGAGAAAGAACCAAGGATCTAAAGGAGGAAGCCAGGTTTGGCTCCTAATTTTGAGGGCAAGATACAGTTTAAAATGTGTGATAAAGTCATATGTTCAGAAACATGTCAACTCAAATTACTGCAGAAAGAGTGGAAGCTAAGCAAAGGTGAAAGGTAATTGCTATGAAAATGATTGAAGAGGGTGAAATTTATTGATCTTGTCTACCTATACCATGGAGTCTGGTTGGGTTTTTGGGCCAGTGGAATGGTCCAGGAGCTAAGTTTATACTTCCTGTCACAGTATTTTATAATGTGTCACAATACATGAGTCAGCCCACTGATGTTGTATGTATTAGAAGAAGGGAGAACCAAAACAACTCTCTTACAGAGAAAATTGCTTTAATTCAATCCAATTGAAAAAAATAATTTAAAATACATTTTAAACCTGACTAGTGAAATTTATCACATACAAGGAACAACCAAGTTGCTTTTCTTCCTTCTTATGCTTACACAGCTTAGCATATTTAGTCTATCATTCTTAGATTCTTAGATTGCAAGGTTGTCAAAGCACTGCAGGATTAGAGTGACAGGTGCTATATGCTCTCTTACAGAGGCAGATGGATTAGGAACACCTATCTTTTCAAGGAATCATGAATTTGACAAAATGTAAAGATATCATGACTTCATGAAAAGCATTAAAAACAGGTAAGTAAAATTAAAATGAATCAAACCACTCCTCTAATTTCTGTGTTATATTTGGCAGGTAAATTGAATAGTCTTAAAATATATAATTAATAGAGACACTCACACATATATATAGGAATATATATATAAATGTATATATGAAAGACATCAGAAATCGTCAACTCCTGTGCAATCAATTGAACATATATTTTGTTGACAGAGTAACAGAAAGATATAAGTAATATGAAATGAAATATTTTCTAAGAGGAAAGTTCCCATTTGCAAAGAATGCTTGGGGTTTTCTTTCCCAAAGGTACTTGAAAGGACATAACATGGAGCCAATACAGCCAGTTAGCAGTCATTTTAATATTGCTTTGCTTTGTTATGTTTTTCTAGCAGTTCACTTTATCCTCTAATCACTAGCCAAGGACTGAAAGGAGGTACCTATAGAAACCTAGAAGAAACATAGCTTATTCTTAGTTTAAGCATAAGCCTAAGCATAGCCATTTGAAAGCATAGACACTCTATTGCAGGCCAAGCAGCAGCCTAACCCACCCCCTTGACAAATCTCCATCAGATAAGACCATGACAGCCCAACCTTTCAATTCATGATTTAGCATAATAATCTATAGTAAA
>NW_007226999.1:0-2047 GCF_000164805.1 Carlito syrichta
CCCTGATTTGTGAGGAATTCTTTAGACAGTAAACAAATAACTGTATTGGAATACCTTCCCTATTCACCTGATCTGGCCCCCAGTGACTTTTTTCTTTATCTGAAGAAAAAAGGAAATATTAAAAGGGAGGAATTTTGATTATATTCAGGACATCAGGGATAACATGATGACATCTCTGATCGCTATTCCAGAAAAGGAGTTCCGAAATTGCTCTGACAGGTGGACTAGCCAATGGCATCGGTGCATATCTTCCCAAGGGGAGTACTTTGAAGTTGAATGTAGTGATATTCAGTAATGAGGAGGTATATAGCACTCCTTCTAGGATAAGTTTGCCAACTTAATTGTTAGACCTCATATATTTTCTTGAAGGGTGTCAGACAGCACTAGTTACAGAAAGGACTGAAACTAGAGATATAAAGGTCTGTGATGGCAGTGAAGATAGCTAAATACTTTCTGGGTAAGATCTTTAATTTTTTTCTTAAAAGTGCTCAGAGTGGTCTTAAAAATGCAATAGATTTTCACCTGTGTATTATTGTTCTGGAGCGCTATCCTCAGATAAATGTGATGGATTGATTTGGTATCCTTCTAAATCTCTTTGTACTACCTGGAACTGGAGTGACCATAGCCTTGGGCTGACTAAAACAAATATTTCCACAAATCATTCTGATTGGGAACAACTGAGTCCATAGAGAAAGAACCAAGGATCTAAAGGAGGAAGCCAGGTTTGGCTCCTAATTTTGAGGGCAAGATACAGTTTAAAATGTGTGATAAAGTCATATGTTCAGAAACATGTCAACTCAAATTACTGCAGAAAGAGTGGAAGCTAAGCAAAGGTGAAAGGTAATTGCTATGAAAATGATTGAAGAGGGTGAAATTTATTGATCTTGTCTACCTATACCATGGAGTCTGGTTGGGTTTTTGGGCCAGTGGAATGGTCCAGGAGCTAAGTTTATACTTCCTGTCACAGTATTTTATAATGTGTCACAATACATGAGTCAGCCCACTGATGTTGTATGTATTAGAAGAAGGGAGAACCAAAACAACTCTCTTACAGAGAAAATTGCTTTAATTCAATCCAATTGAAAAAAATAATTTAAAATACATTTTAAACCTGACTAGTGAAATTTATCACATACAAGGAACAACCAAGTTGCTTTTCTTCCTTCTTATGCTTACACAGCTTAGCATATTTAGTCTATCATTCTTAGATTCTTAGATTGCAAGGTTGTCAAAGCACTGCAGGATTAGAGTGACAGGTGCTATATGCTCTCTTACAGAGGCAGATGGATTAGGAACACCTATCTTTTCAAGGAATCATGAATTTGACAAAATGTAAAGATATCATGACTTCATGAAAAGCATTAAAAACAGGTAAGTAAAATTAAAATGAATCAAACCACTCCTCTAATTTCTGTGTTATATTTGGCAGGTAAATTGAATAGTCTTAAAATATATAATTAATAGAGACACTCACACATATATATAGGAATATATATATAAATGTATATATGAAAGACATCAGAAATCGTCAACTCCTGTGCAATCAATTGAACATATATTTTGTTGACAGAGTAACAGAAAGATATAAGTAATATGAAATGAAATATTTTCTAAGAGGAAAGTTCCCATTTGCAAAGAATGCTTGGGGTTTTCTTTCCCAAAGGTACTTGAAAGGACATAACATGGAGCCAATACAGCCAGTTAGCAGTCATTTTAATATTGCTTTGCTTTGTTATGTTTTTCTAGCAGTTCACTTTATCCTCTAATCACTAGCCAAGGACTGAAAGGAGGTACCTATAGAAACCTAGAAGAAACATAGCTTATTCTTAGTTTAAGCATAAGCCTAAGCATAGCCATTTGAAAGCATAGACACTCTATTGCAGGCCAAGCAGCAGCCTAACCCACCCCCTTGACAAATCTCCATCAGATAAGACCATGACAGCCCAACCTTTCAATTCATGATTTAGCATAATAATCTATAGTAAACTTTTAGGGTCCTTGTCAAGGTGGAAAGTCAAAGATCATCCTTTGGCTGGCCAAAGCCATA
>NW_007227000.1:0-2047 GCF_000164805.1 Carlito syrichta
CTTGAAGGGTGTCAGACAGCACTAGTTACAGAAAGGACTGAAACTAGAGATATAAAGGTCTGTGATGGCAGTGAAGATAGCTAAATACTTTCTGGGTAAGATCTTTAATTTTTTTCTTAAAAGTGCTCAGAGTGGTCTTAAAAATGCAATAGATTTTCACCTGTGTATTATTGTTCTGGAGCGCTATCCTCAGATAAATGTGATGGATTGATTTGGTATCCTTCTAAATCTCTTTGTACTACCTGGAACTGGAGTGACCATAGCCTTGGGCTGACTAAAACAAATATTTCCACAAATCATTCTGATTGGGAACAACTGAGTCCATAGAGAAAGAACCAAGGATCTAAAGGAGGAAGCCAGGTTTGGCTCCTAATTTTGAGGGCAAGATACAGTTTAAAATGTGTGATAAAGTCATATGTTCAGAAACATGTCAACTCAAATTACTGCAGAAAGAGTGGAAGCTAAGCAAAGGTGAAAGGTAATTGCTATGAAAATGATTGAAGAGGGTGAAATTTATTGATCTTGTCTACCTATACCATGGAGTCTGGTTGGGTTTTTGGGCCAGTGGAATGGTCCAGGAGCTAAGTTTATACTTCCTGTCACAGTATTTTATAATGTGTCACAATACATGAGTCAGCCCACTGATGTTGTATGTATTAGAAGAAGGGAGAACCAAAACAACTCTCTTACAGAGAAAATTGCTTTAATTCAATCCAATTGAAAAAAATAATTTAAAATACATTTTAAACCTGACTAGTGAAATTTATCACATACAAGGAACAACCAAGTTGCTTTTCTTCCTTCTTATGCTTACACAGCTTAGCATATTTAGTCTATCATTCTTAGATTCTTAGATTGCAAGGTTGTCAAAGCACTGCAGGATTAGAGTGACAGGTGCTATATGCTCTCTTACAGAGGCAGATGGATTAGGAACACCTATCTTTTCAAGGAATCATGAATTTGACAAAATGTAAAGATATCATGACTTCATGAAAAGCATTAAAAACAGGTAAGTAAAATTAAAATGAATCAAACCACTCCTCTAATTTCTGTGTTATATTTGGCAGGTAAATTGAATAGTCTTAAAATATATAATTAATAGAGACACTCACACATATATATAGGAATATATATATAAATGTATATATGAAAGACATCAGAAATCGTCAACTCCTGTGCAATCAATTGAACATATATTTTGTTGACAGAGTAACAGAAAGATATAAGTAATATGAAATGAAATATTTTCTAAGAGGAAAGTTCCCATTTGCAAAGAATGCTTGGGGTTTTCTTTCCCAAAGGTACTTGAAAGGACATAACATGGAGCCAATACAGCCAGTTAGCAGTCATTTTAATATTGCTTTGCTTTGTTATGTTTTTCTAGCAGTTCACTTTATCCTCTAATCACTAGCCAAGGACTGAAAGGAGGTACCTATAGAAACCTAGAAGAAACATAGCTTATTCTTAGTTTAAGCATAAGCCTAAGCATAGCCATTTGAAAGCATAGACACTCTATTGCAGGCCAAGCAGCAGCCTAACCCACCCCCTTGACAAATCTCCATCAGATAAGACCATGACAGCCCAACCTTTCAATTCATGATTTAGCATAATAATCTATAGTAAACTTTTAGGGTCCTTGTCAAGGTGGAAAGTCAAAGATCATCCTTTGGCTGGCCAAAGCCATAGAAATGATAATAAGACCACCTTTGGTCAAGGAATTGGTGGATTGCAAATGTCAACGAGTCTCTTGCAGGAAAAACCCCTCCAGGCCCCAAATCCCCAAGTTAACCTAATCAGCCCTTTGTGACACAGACAGACTTCAACATGGCGGCAATCTTGTGACTAACCCACCCATCTGCCTGCTGTCCATCACCTGACATACATAAGTACCTGTGCTTACCCACCCAATCACCTTAATGACCTTCACCCATCAAAGGGAATGGTTAATAGGACTCAATCACAAGCAACAAGTGGCCATTGCCTTGCTAGACTCTGGTGTGGCCCTGTGCATTCTGAACTGTGGCTGTGGCCATGCTTCCTGACTTTG
>NW_007227001.1:0-1150 GCF_000164805.1 Carlito syrichta
AGGCGCGGGATTACAGGCTGAGCCACCGAGCCCGGCTGCAATTATGGTTCTTTACTGCTAGGTAATAGTCTGTTCATGTGTGCATTAGGCACTTCGTATTATTTCCATTATTTAGGTTAAGTACTTGGCCAAGAAAATATCTATGGAAAGAAAATGGATAAAAATTAAGACTCTGAGAGTGGTCTTGTTTTTTTTGTTTTTGTTTTGTCGAATTCTAGATCCTAACGTATGTATTCAATTTTAGGCTATTGGCTTGAGAGCTAAAAATAGGTTACTATCTCTATAGGGAAGAGAAATAAACTTAATTTTGGATAACAGCACTCTTGCATTGTGATTGTAAATAGCAGGGTGTTTTTAGCCATTATTGCAGGTTACTTACTACGTGTTCTTGTATGTCCTATAAAATAATACCATGTTGGTTGGACTGTATTTAAGCAGTGACTGGACTAGGATTGCGATTTTAGTTAACTCTAAATGATCTTGTCTAAGTAAGATGATTTGTTTTTGTTGTTTGTTGATGTTGTTGTTGTTTTAAGTGCAGTAATGCCTGTGAAAGATAAGGGGCAGAAATGGAATTGGGCAGGGAAAGCTTTCAGACCAGGATGTAGATTTGCTCTTTCTTTTGTAGATATGCTCTTTCTTTGCTTTTGATGTTTAGTGTTTCCTTCTGGTATCATTTTCTTCTGTCTGAAGAACTTACTTTAGCAATTCTTTTAGGGCAAGTCTGCCAGCAACAAATCTATTTTCCTCTATCTGAGAATGACTTTATCTTCATTCCTGAAGGATATTTCCACTGGATTTAGCGTTCTAGGGTGATAGTTCTCTTCTTTCAGTACTGAAAAAGTGTCCTGCCTCTTCTTTCTGGCCTCTCTGGTGTCTCTTGAGAAATCTATACTCATTTGAATTATGTTTCCTCTATAAGTAAATGTCACTTTTCCCTGGCTGCTTGGAACACTTTTTTCTTTATCTTTAGCATTCAGCAGTTTGATCTTGAGATGTGTAGGTGGGATTTCTTTTTTTTTTTCGAGTTAAGAGTCTCACTCCGTTGCCCAGGATGGAGTGCAGTGGCATGCTCACAGTCTCCCCAGCATTGACCTGTTGGGCTCCGGCGATCCTTCTACCTCAGCCTTCCAAGTAGCTGGAACTACAG
>NW_007227002.1:0-767 GCF_000164805.1 Carlito syrichta
GCATAAAAGCTTATCTATTTCACCTTCTTTTGCTTCTTAATATGTCATGCATTTTTGTAAAAACTTAAGATCTGCTAGCACACTTTCTGATTCTATGGAGAATTTACCTTTATTCATTGTTTTAGGGCATTAGTTCTTTACATTACTAACTTAATCACATTTGTAAAAAGGTTCATACATCTACCAAATAGTTTTCCATTCAGTCAAAGATGGGAGGTCCTGCTGGTTTGTCTAGACTTTTGAAATACAATCAGATGCCTCAAAATCTAAGTTTCTCAACCTCAGTCTCAGTTGACATTTTGGGCTGGATAATTCATTTTTGTGGAATTGTAGGAGTTTGGCAGGATCCCTGGCCTCTACCCACTAGAACCAGTGGCACCTTGTCCCCAGTTACGACACCCCAAAATGTCCCTAGGTACTGCCAACTGTCCCCTGGAGAGTAAAATTGCCCCCCATTGAGAATCACTGCTGTAAAAGATAAGAAACAGTCTCCACATGACCTCTTTACTGTTGATACCAGAAGGAAAACTCTGGGCTCTATGTCAAATAGCTGTATCAGGAATGATTCATTGTAGGTAAACAGTTGAGGCAGTGGGAATCAAGGCTGGTTAATAAGCTAGAGAAAGTGAGAAAGCAAGTTGAAAGGAGACAAATCAAAGAAACGAGTTGGGTCATCAAGAAGCCTTAGAATCCCAGTATGTGTCTGGGGCTCTCAATCCACAAACCCAATTTTTCCATATTTTAGAAAGCTCTGAGATGAAACCTCA
>NW_007227003.1:0-743 GCF_000164805.1 Carlito syrichta
AAAGTTCACTTTTTAGTCTCAGCAAACTATAGTTTTCTGCTTAATTTCTTTTAATATGTGTTTAAGCATTATGATACTGTTTATCAGATATTTCTAATATGTGAAATCTTTGCATATCTGATTTCTGTGTGTGCGCAGATGTTCATGTTTATACAGTCGAGTTTTCCAAAGGCCACAGTACACTCATGAGAAAATGAAAGTGAAAAAGACAAATAAGTCTTAGTATTATTATGAAAATAGTTTTGACCTGATAGATTCAGGGTCTAGTGACTCTAGGAAGTCTTCAGATCACACTTTCAGTACCTCTTCCGGAAACCATTCATTGAGCCTTCTTAAATTCCCTTATTCTGGTCCCACCCTGGGGGAAATGGGGAAAAGGAAAGCTTAAATCACTTTTTATGGACCATATTTTTTTTGGAATTCTAAATGGGAAAAGACTGCACCAGTAAAAAAGCCATCTGATGTATCTGTATGTAGTAGTCTTCCCTTATCCACAGTTTTGCTTTCTGCAGTTTTAGTTAACTGCAGTACAATATAATAAGATATTTGAAAGAGACAATATTCACATAACTTTTACTATAATAAATTGTTATAATTGTTCTATTTTGTTATTAATTATTGTTACTCTCTTATTCAACCTAATTTAAACTTTATCATAGGTATGTATGTATAGGAGAAAACATAGTATATATAGAGTTTAGCATTATTCATGGTTTCAGGCATCCATTGGTGGTCTTAGAATG
>NW_007227004.1:0-759 GCF_000164805.1 Carlito syrichta
AATGTACGGAGAGCAACAAGAACCATGCCTTTGTGGCCTAAAGAGGCCCTACATCTGGAGTAAGGTAGGCACCACTTTAATCTGCTAACAGCCAAAGATAAGGTGGGATCAGAGACATCTCAGTAGATGCTAGTGAAAAAGAATGACACCAAGGATCAGACATCTTACACACACACACACGACTTGATACTGCATGAGCTTTCTAAAGCTTAAAGATGACTAAAGAGACAGGAAAGCAGAAATATTTAATTAACTGCAACTAGATTTTGATATCCAGCATAGTAGGAGCTTATACTAGCAATCAATTTCCATTTTAGAAAATGAGGGATGTTATTTTTCTTGCACAACTACAAACAAAAATGTAATGGATGCTTAGATTCCAGGATCCCTTAGCTGGGGTAACAGGTGGAACAAGGTGAAGAAAGGACTGGTCATGGGCGCCTTTCTTTCTTCTTTCCATCGGGACCACATCACAAATGAGATTCATCAAGGATCCAGTCATGTTTACTGCCTGGTTCTATGCAGCAAGGCTCTTGGCCAGGGAACATAATTGATGTGCACAGAGCTGGAGCTCTTGCCAGCTCACGGAGAAGGGCCTCTAATTCGGAGCAAAAGGAGTTGGACGTCTGCCAGTCATGTACCTTTTATGCTTTCATATAGGCATCAGTTAGACCCTGATTTCAATCTGACAAACCAGAAAATATAAAACCATCAGAATCAAGGCACGCTCTTTACTGGGACTGTTAGCCTGGTAATGGA
>NW_007227005.1:0-1026 GCF_000164805.1 Carlito syrichta
CCCCAGCCTGGGCGACGGAGTGAGACTCCAACTCTAAAAAAAAAGAAAAAAAAGTCCAGACATGGTGGCTCACACTTATAATCTCAGCACTGTGGGAGGCCGAGGTGAGAGGATTCCCTGAGCCAGCAGATTCAAGACCAGGGTGGACAACTTGATGAGACCTCACTACAATAAATCAAAAATTAGCTGAGCATGGTGGCGCATGCCTGTACCTCCAGCTACTTGGAAGACTGAGGCAAAAGAATCACCTGAGCCCAGCAAGTTGAGGCTGTGGTGGCTATAAGCATGCTACTGTCCTCCAGCCTGGGTGACAGAGTGAGACTCCTACTCAAATAATAATAATGATATCACAGTTGTAACACTATTATCTTCCAGATGTCTGAAGCCATAGGATAAGATGAATCAGAGAGTATTGACTCAGTACTTCTATGTCTGAATTTCTCCTTCTATTTACAGGTTTTTGGCCACAGCAAAGCCAATGGGGAACCTACCTGGGCTTTACTTCTAACTGCTGCCATTGCAGAGCTGGGAATCCTTATTGCCTCCCTGGATCTTGTGGCCCCAATTCTTTCCATGTAAGAACCAGTTGTTCTCTTCAGTTATTCTTAATTAAATAAAATAATATGGAGCACATGTTGATTTCCATTAGTCATATAACAGTTAGTGATAACAACAGAGTAGGCCAAATGCAGGGGTAACTTCATTTAAGTAATAAATATTCCTGGGAACTGAGGACTTTAATGTAAAACTAACTTTTGTAAGTTATTATGATTTTTTCCTACATATATAACTTTAAAAGTTCTCTGCCTTCTTTTTTTGTTCTTTGTTTTTTTTTAAGTTGAGGCCTCACTGTGTTGCTGGGCTGCAGTGCAATGGCATGATCACGCCTCATTGCAGCCTTGACCTCTTGACCTCCTGGGCTCAGGCAGTCCTTCCACTTCAGCCTCCTGAGTAGCTAGGGCTACAAGTGTGCATCACAATACCTGGTTTGTTTGTTTGTTTGTTTGTTTGTTTGTTTGTTTGTTT
>NW_007227006.1:0-1558 GCF_000164805.1 Carlito syrichta
CGGGAGTGGCCACTGCACTCCAGTCTGGGTGACAGAGTGAGATTCCAACTAAAAAAAAATAAAAATAAAAATGGGGCTTCTACTGTTGATCAGAAAAATCTGGATTCAAACTGTGGCTTCACCACTCAACACTGATAGCATCAAAGCCATCATTTACTTCTCAAAATCACACTATAAGATGAGTGCTATTGTTATTCCCATTAAGGAAGAAAGAAAACTAAGGCACAGAGGGGTTAAATACTTTCTCAATACCACATAGCTAATAATTAAGGTGAAGTTGTGAAGTGAACCCAGGTAGTCTGACTCCAAGGCCATTTTTCATAGCCACAGTACTACTATGCCTCTTCTTTTTGCCAAGTTTTCTTAACTTACCTGTGCCTCAATTTCTTCTCCTATAAAATGGGGATGATGCTATCTAGCTCACATTTGTTGCAAGGACAAAGCTCTTGGCAGTATGTACCAGCTACTGTTGGATTTGCTTACTTTCCAATAAAGGCATTTATTTAAAATACAAAATCATATTTAATCTCATAACTGCATTTAAACAAGGTTGTAATTACTTTTCACTCACCAAACTGGTGAAAGCCCCACAAATAGATAATAATTCTGTGAGGGACGAGGATAAAGAGGTACTTTTGTACACTGCTGATGGGGATGTAGTTGGTATAACCTCCAAGGAAGGTACATTAGTCTGTTCGGGTGTCATAACAAAATACCACAGGCTGTGTGGCTTAAACAATATAAATTTATTTTCTTACAGTTCTGAGGATAAAAGTTTAACATCCAGGTGCCAGCAAATTTGGTCTCTGATGAAGGCTTTCTTACTAGCTTTCACACAGTTACCTTTTTTCTGTGTCCTCATATGACCTTTCCTCTGTGCTTGGGGAAGAGAGTGAGAGAGAGAGAGATCCCTGGTGTCTCTTCCTCTTCAAGGACACCAGTTCAATCAGATTACAGCCCCACTCTTAGGTCTCATTTAATCTTAATTACCTCCTTAAAATCCCTATCTCCAAATACAATCTCACTGGGGGTTAGGGCTTACATATGAATTTTGGTGGCACGTGATTCATTCTGTAACAGAAGGAATTATCAATATCTATCAAAATTAAGACTGCATATGTCTTTTGACTTAAGAAAGTCACTCTCAGAAATTTATTTTTTAGATATATTTGTCAATGTGCTCAAAGATATGTGTTTAAGATACTCACTGCTGTGATATTTGTTGTAGAAGATGATTAAACTTGTCAGCAAATGTTTTCTATAAGGGGCCAGACAGTACATAGTTTAGACTTTTCTGGCCACACAGTCTCTGCTATTGCAGTGCAAAACAGTTATTAATAATATGCAAACAAATGGCCATGGATGTGTTTCAAAAAAACTTGATTTACAAAAATGGGTGTTTGACTGGATTTGGCTTGTGGGCCATAATTTGCTAATTCTTGATCTGAATAGACATGGTATATCCAGTCAAGGGAATACTATGCAGCCATGAAAAGAAATATCTTTAAGATATATAATTAAGTGAAAAGTCATACTGCTGTAAGAATCGATATAAAGT
>NW_007227007.1:0-1525 GCF_000164805.1 Carlito syrichta
AAACTGGTGAAAGCCCCACAAATAGATAATAATTCTGTGAGGGACGAGGATAAAGAGGTACTTTTGTACACTGCTGATGGGGATGTAGTTGGTATAACCTCCAAGGAAGGTACATTAGTCTGTTCGGGTGTCATAACAAAATACCACAGGCTGTGTGGCTTAAACAATATAAATTTATTTTCTTACAGTTCTGAGGATAAAAGTTTAACATCCAGGTGCCAGCAAATTTGGTCTCTGATGAAGGCTTTCTTACTAGCTTTCACACAGTTACCTTTTTTCTGTGTCCTCATATGACCTTTCCTCTGTGCTTGGGGAAGAGAGTGAGAGAGAGAGAGATCCCTGGTGTCTCTTCCTCTTCAAGGACACCAGTTCAATCAGATTACAGCCCCACTCTTAGGTCTCATTTAATCTTAATTACCTCCTTAAAATCCCTATCTCCAAATACAATCTCACTGGGGGTTAGGGCTTACATATGAATTTTGGTGGCACGTGATTCATTCTGTAACAGAAGGAATTATCAATATCTATCAAAATTAAGACTGCATATGTCTTTTGACTTAAGAAAGTCACTCTCAGAAATTTATTTTTTAGATATATTTGTCAATGTGCTCAAAGATATGTGTTTAAGATACTCACTGCTGTGATATTTGTTGTAGAAGATGATTAAACTTGTCAGCAAATGTTTTCTATAAGGGGCCAGACAGTACATAGTTTAGACTTTTCTGGCCACACAGTCTCTGCTATTGCAGTGCAAAACAGTTATTAATAATATGCAAACAAATGGCCATGGATGTGTTTCAAAAAAACTTGATTTACAAAAATGGGTGTTTGACTGGATTTGGCTTGTGGGCCATAATTTGCTAATTCTTGATCTGAATAGACATGGTATATCCAGTCAAGGGAATACTATGCAGCCATGAAAAGAAATATCTTTAAGATATATAATTAAGTGAAAAGTCATACTGCTGTAAGAATCGATATAAAGTATCTACCACACTGCTATGCCAGCTGCTAGTCTAAGTGCTTTCTGTATGCCAACTCAATATTCACAGTTTCTCTAGGAGGTAACTATAATTATGACCCCCATTTTATAGTTGAAAAAAACTAAAGCATGTTAAGAAACTTGTCAACTTCCCACAACTAACAAGTGGTGGAGCCAGGTAGGATGTGAACTCAATACCAAGTTCACACCCTACATGCATGCTGCCTCCTAGAGCAGTGTATTCCAGGACAGTAATTACCATGTATGTATATTAAATAGCGAGATTACATCAGTGCTTCTCAACCTATTTTTTGTTAACACCACCTCTAAGTAACCTTTAAAAATATTTTTTCCTAATTCCCTTCCAAGAAATTAGTATCACTGATACATACTATACAAGGGGAATCCCATTAAAACCAGCATTATTCTTTGGAGGGCAGGTCCCTTGCACTACAGGCTTCCCCTGCTAGGTAAGTGTTCTACAAACCCATCGGCATCAGTGTACTAGTAGCATTGTTATGAGAGGCTGCGTTTGGCCTCAGA
>NW_007227008.1:0-706 GCF_000164805.1 Carlito syrichta
AGTGTATATTTCAGGTTGCGGATTGATGAGAACCCAGCTCAGTAGTTCCAATTTGCATATGAAAGTTACAGTATTGTGACACCTACCTGTCAGCAGGTACTTCACCCCCTTGAAGGTGTTCACCTGCCAAAAATTCTTTAATGTTGGAATCTAACCAAAGGAAATAGAGAATCTATAAATAATGTGCCTAATGCTTATTTAAAACATCTCCCAGATTTTCTGATTGTAGAACAGAAAGAAAAGGCTATTTTCATTTTCTGGAATGACTGAAGAAAGCATTCAACTTTATTGAGCCTAAATTTGTGGATAACTGTTGAACCTTCCCATATGGGATATATTTAAATACTCTCTGAGCCTGTTGTATTCTGCTCTTTTTATTTTCAGTAAAAGAAATTTCCAGCCAAAAGCAGACTCTGCCCTAACAAAGATTATGCTGGGTATACTGGGCTGAACTAAATAAAAATGAACCTGAAGTATTATTAATATCTCCTTTTCTTTGTCCCCCATCTCTGAATTATTTAAGTTAAAGGATTGTAGAGAAAAACTATACTAGCCTTAACATTCAGATGATTGATCCAAGGTTACTGAAGAAACTTCACTAAAAGAAACCAACTTCTTCCAGTTTTGAATGCCCTCCGTTTACTGAAGGACCTTCTTGACAGACACACGTTTGTAGTATAAGCACTGGAAAGAAATGTCTGCCTCT
>NW_007227009.1:0-379 GCF_000164805.1 Carlito syrichta
CAGCCACACGCAGCAATGAAGGGAACCAAACTAGCCAGGTTGAGTCCCAGCCCTGCCACTCCCTGGCTGTGTGGTTTTGAGAACGAATCCAGACGAGCGACATGGGAGTATGCATTGTGCTATTTTTTCAAATGGTCTTCAGTTTGGAGTTTTTTACTTGTGGTAAAATATACACGACATGAGTTCACGGTTATCATCCAACTACTTTTAAGCGCACACTTCAGTCGTGTTGAGTGCATTTACACTGTTACACAACCAGTTTCCAGAAGTCTTTTCATCTTGTAAAACTGAAACTCTGCACCCACTGAACAACTCTTTCCTCCCTCTCCACACCCCCTAGCAACCACAACTCTACTTTCTGCCTCCACGAAATAGACTA
>NW_007227010.1:0-433 GCF_000164805.1 Carlito syrichta
TAGGGGACAACCAATCTTATTTATCCTTTCAAAAATCCAGCTTTTTCCTTCGTTGTATTTTTGTATTATCTTTTTGTCTTTTAAGTCCTGGATTTGGGCTTTTATTTTGGTGATCTGGATTCTTCTACTGAAGTTAGGGTTTTGATGGTCTTGCTCTTCCAGCTTCTTAAGCTGGTAACTTGTGATCTTTCCATTTTTCTCATGTGCATTTGTAGAGATATGAATTCCTCTCTTACTACTGCTTTCATGGCATTCCAAAGAAGTTTCCTCATTTTCACTTGTTTCCAGGTATCTTTTAATCTTTGTTTTGATTTCCATGAATCAAAACAGAGGAGTTGCTTAGCAGCATGCTGTTTAGTATTCATGTCTTTGTGGGTTTGGGGGGAACTTTGTTGGTGTTTATATTTATTTTTATTCCACTGTGGTCTGAGAA
>NW_007227011.1:0-895 GCF_000164805.1 Carlito syrichta
CTCTCCTTTCCATACCATTCCATTGCTTTCCACTCCATTTTATTCCATTCCTCTCCATTCCATTCCAATTGTTTTCATTCCATTATATTCTTCTCTGTTCCATTCTATTATACTCCATTCCATTCCATTCCATTCTATTTCATTCCATTCCATTCCATTCCATTCCTCTCCTTTCCATACCATTCCATTCCTACCCATTCCATTCCATTGAATTATATTGCATTCCATTCCTCTCTAGTCCATTCCACTCCATTCCTGACCATTCCATTCCACCCCATTCAAATCCTTTCCATTCCTTTCAATTCCTCTCCATTCCATTTCTCTCCAATCCATTCCATTCCTTTCCATTCCATTCTTCTCATTTTCATTCCAGTCCTCTCCATTCCATTTCATTCCTCTACAATCCTTTGCATTCAATTCTTTTCCATTCCATTGTGTTACTGTCCATTCCATTCCATTCCATTACTCTTCATTCCATTCCATTCCTATCGTTTCTTTTAAAATTCTATTCCACTCCATTCCATTCCATTCCATCCCATCCCATTCCATTCCACTCCATTCGATTCCATTCTGTTCCTCTCCGTTCTTCCATTCCATTCCATTCCATTCCATTCTATTCCATTCCTCTCCATTTCATCTCAATCCATTCCATTCCTCTGCATTCCTCTCCATTCCATTCCAATGCATTCCATTCCTCTCTATTTCATTCCATTCCATTCCTGTCCTTCCATTCCACCACTTTCGCTTCCATTCCATTCCTTTCCATTCCTCTCCATTCCATTTATCTCCATTCCATTCTTCTCCATTCATTCCTCTCCATTCTTTTGCATTCCATTCCTCTCCATTCTATTCCATTCCACTGCATTCAATCCATTCCTCTAAATTCCATTCCATT
>NW_007227012.1:0-697 GCF_000164805.1 Carlito syrichta
CCCTCTTCATGTGAGCCAACAGGGTAACTTCCCCTGGATCATGTATCTAAAGGGCAAGTTTAGTCTTTGGAATATTGTGATGACTTTAGGCCAAGATAAAACAGATCCCAGAACAAGTTGTTCCTAGGTCCAGCACTCCAAAAGCTTGGTTGTTATGTTCTACAAATGAAACATTAATTTACTATGCAGAAAAGAGTATCATTATTCATTAGTTAAATCACATGAAATTCAATAGAAATATCCTAATGTGATTAGACCTTTAAAACGAGGTAATATGCAGGCACCTAAAACATGAACATTGCATGCCTACTTCTGGTCTAAGAAGACATTAAGCACTGGTAAAAATTGAGAGTGAAATTTAGACAAACCTTTGAAGGTACCTTGAATGCTTCCCAGCCTAGCTAGGCTTTAGGAAAATCTTGTTCCACTTGGGGTGTTAAGCCACTATACTATGTTAGAGATGTCTAGTTTACCCCCAAACTAGTTTTGATTCCTATTTGTTTTGGATTTCCTATGATCATCTTGAACAGATTTGTTCCCCATACCTAGAATGGAATTTGTGAAATCAGCCAAGCTTCTGAAAAACAGATGAGAATTCCTGACAGCTAATCTTTGTGAACACCAATGTAGCCCACATTTCTTATTTTTTGATTTACTGACCTAGTCACTTCATTGTTTGTCCAATCTCCTTCACTGG
>NW_007227013.1:0-741 GCF_000164805.1 Carlito syrichta
GCTACATGAATGCTAGTGTGATGCTCAGAACGAAAGAGATGCCGATCTTGCTCTAAACTAAACTAGTTGCTCTGCGTTTGCATTAAACAGCTGAAATAGCACCAGAGGTAAGAGGATTAGGGAGTATATCATATGTGCAGTTAATCCTGTTGAATTTAACCTGCAGAAGGAAAGACTCAGAGGGATATAATAAACTGAAGTTGAAAGGTTAGCATATGAGCTATGTCTTAGGCTTCCTCTGAGAAGAGGAAAGAGAATAGATTTTCATTCAAATATAAGGGAGAAAAATAATAAATAGTATTGTCTTAAAATGCAATGGGTTATCTTTAAAAACAATGGGTGTCAAATTTCTTGGCATCCATGAAATTTATTTAAAAAAATATCTTTTAGTGAAACCTCAATTTCTCAACCGACTCATCTTTGACAAAGCCTCCAATAACTGGGGAGAGGAGAGCCTATTCAGTAAATGGTGCTGAAAAAACTGGTTAACCAAGTGCAGAAGAATGAAATAGGACCCGTGCCTATCCCTTACACAAAAATCAACTCCAAATGGATCAAAGATCCAAATGTAAAACCTCAAACTTTAATAATCTCACAAAATGCAGGAAACACCCTTACAGAAATCAGAATAGGCAACCAATTCCTGATCAAAATCCCAAAAGCCCATGCCATAAGAAATAAGACAGACAAATGGGACCTCATCAAACTGAAAAAGCTTCTGCAGAGTAGCGAGGAGACAGA
>NW_007227014.1:0-8781 GCF_000164805.1 Carlito syrichta
ACATTGCATGCCTACTTCTGGTCTAAGAAGACATTAAGCACAGGTAAAAATTGAGAGTGAAATTTAGACAAACCTTTGAAGGTACCTTGAATGCTTCCCAGCCTAGCTAGGCTTTAGGAAAATCTTGTTCCACTTGGGGTGTTAAGCCACTATACTATGTTAGAGATGTCTAGTTTACCCCCAAACTAGTTTTGATTCCTATTTGTTTTGGATTTCCTATGATCATCTTGAACAGATTTGTTCCCCATACCTAGAATGGAATTTGTGAAATCAGCCAAGCTTCTGAAAAACAGATGAGAATTCCTGACAGCTAATCTTTGTGAACACCAATGTAGCCCACATTTCTTATTTTTTGATTTACTGACCTAGTCACTTCATTGTTTGTCCAATCTCCTTCACTGGAAGGATGTGGCTCCCAAAACATAGCACAGGCTACATGAATGCTAGTGTGATGCTCAGAACGAAAGAGATGCCGATCTTGCTCTAAACTAAACTAGTTGCTCTGCGTTTGCATTAAACAGCTGAAATAGCACCAGAGGTAAGAGGATTAGGGAGTATATCATATGTGCAGTTAATCCTGTTGAATTTAACCTGCAGAAGGAAAGACTCAGAGGGATATAATAAACTGAAGTTGAAAGGTTAGCATATGAGCTATGTCTTAGGCTTCCTCTGAGAAGAGGAAAGAGAATAGATTTTCATTCAAATATAAGGGAGAAAAAATAATAAATAGTATTGTCTTAAAATGCAATGGGTTATCTTTAAAAACAATGGGTGTCAAATTTCTTGGCATCCATGAAATTTATTTAAAAAAATATCTTTTAGTGAAACCTCAATTTCTCAACCGACTCATCTTTGACAAAGCCTCCAATAACTGGGGAGAGGAGAGCCTATTCAGTAAATGGTGCTGAAAAAACTGGTTAACCAAGTGCAGAAGAATGAAATAGGACCCGTGCCTATCCCTTACACAAAAATCAACTCCAAATGGATCAAAGATCCAAATGTAAAACCTCAAACTTTAATAATCTCACAAAATGCAGGAAACACCCTTACAGAAATGAGAATAGGCAACCAATTCCTGATCAAAATCCCAAAAGCCCATGCCATAAGAAATAAGACAGACAAATGGGACCTCATCAAACTGAAAAAGCTTCTGCAGAGTAGCGAGGAGACAGCCCACAGAATGGGAAAAAATATTTGCCAACTGCATATCCGACAAAGGCCTAATGTTCAGGAGTTACAAGAAACTCAAACTTGCCAAAAGGAAAAACAAAAACAAAAAAACCAAACACCCTCATTAAAAAGTGAGCAAAACACATGAATAGACATTTCTCAAAGGAAGACATATGGCCAGGCTTGGTGGCTCAACCAGGAATCCCAGCACTTTGGGAGGCCAAGGCAAGTGGATTGCCTGAGCCCTTTGGTTTGAGATCAGCCCGGGCAACTTGGCGAGACCTCATCTCTACAATAAAATAAAAAATTAACTGGGCATGGTAGCATGTGTTTCTAGTTCCCACTACTTGCAGGCTGGGTGGAAGGATTGCCAGACCCCAGCAGGTCTGCAATTGGGTGGCTGTGAGTGTGCCACTGCACTCCATCCTGAGCCACAGAGTGAGACTCCAAATCAAAACAATAAAAAAGGAAGCCACGTGAGCTGCCAATAAACACATGAAAAAATGCACAACCTCAATAATCATCAGAGAAATGCAAACCACATTGAGATACCACCTAACTCCAGCACGAATGACCATCATTAATAAAACAAAAAAGAACAGATGTTGGTAAGAATGTGGAGAAAAGGGAATGCTTCTACACTGTTGGTGGAAATGCAAACTAGTTCAACCTCTATGGAAAACAGTGTGGCAATTTTCAAAAGAACTAAATATTGACCTTCCATATGACCCAGCCATCCCAATTCTGGGAATGTACTCGGAGGAACTTGAATCACTCTACAAAAAAGATACTTGCACAAGCATGTTTATTGCAGCACTATTCACAATAGCAAAAACATGGAACCAAACGTGCTGCCAATCGAAACTGCACTGGAAAAAAATGTGTTAATATACACGATGGAATATTACACAGTCATAAAGAAGAACAAAATTATGGACTTTGCAGCAACTTGGATGGAGTGAGTCTATAATACTCAGTAGTTTATCACAGAAATAAAGAAATGAGTACCACATGTTCTCACTCATAAGTGGACCTGAACATTTACCATAATACTACAAGAAAGGGATTGGCGGTAGCTGGAAAATCTGGGGGTGGGGGCATAACATCAATAATGGTGCCTGATTTCAAATCAGGTGAAGTGGGGACTAAGGGAGGGTCAAACTTTATCTGTATGATGTGCATTTGTATACCTAATCCTGAATTGTACCCCACATCTTTAAAATAAAAATTCTCAGTCGGGCTCAGTTGCTCAATCTGTAACCCTAGCACTTTGGGAGGCCAAGACAAATGGATTGCCTGAGCCTGCAGGTTCGAGATCAGCCCAGGCAACTTGGCAAGACCTCTTCTCTACAATACAAAATAAAAAATTAGCCAGGCATGGTAGCTCGTGTCTGTAGTTCTGGCTATGTGGAAGGCTGGGGTGGCTGGATCCCTGGAGCCCAACAGGTCGACGCTGGGGTGGCTGTGAGTGTACCACTGTACTCCAGTCTGGGTGACAGAATGAGACTCCAACTCAAAAATAAATAAATAAATAAATTTTTTAAAAGTGTGCAACCCCTTGGGTCCCCTCCCACTCTGGGAACTTTTCTGTCCTCTCAATAAATCCTGCTTTTTCAAAAAGATAAAAATAAATTTAAAAAAATGTTTTGTTAGGCTGGGTGCAGTGGCTCAAGCCTGTAATCCCAGCACTTTGGGAGACCGAGGGGAGGGATTACCTGGGCCCAGGGGTTCAAGACCAGCCTGGGCAACTTGGCAAGATCTCATCTCTACAATAAGTCAAAAAATTAGCCGGGCTTGGTGGTATGCGCTGTAGTTCCAGTAACTTGGAAGGTTAAGGTGAATGGATTGCTTGAGCCCAGCAGGTCAAGACTACCGTGGCCGTGAGCATGTCACTGCACTCCACCCTTGGTGACAGAGTGAGACTGACTCAAAAAATAAATCCTATTCCCCTTCGTTTCTCTACATAGGAAGCCACAATCCTGAAACTGATGTGTGTCATTATCATGAATGATTTATATTTTTACTATATGTATATGGATCCATAAACAAAATATATAATTGTTTGAGTGTTTAAATTTTTTATGTAAATGTGGCATTTTTTTCAGACTGTTCATTTTTCCATTCAACATTATTCTTGAGATTTATCCATACTGTTTGGCGCATTTTGATTTAATTCACTCAACTCCATTAAAAAAATAAGCTTGTTCATTCTCCTATTATTTAATGTCTCCAATACTCATTAATACAACCATATAAGAAACATTCTTGTACATACCTTATTGTGCTATATAGCTAGCAGTAGGATTTGTTGGATCACAAAACAGATGCATCTTCAACTTATTAAGTATTAGAGAATAGGACTCCAAGTAATGGTACTGATTTAAACTCCCACCCACAGTGCATATGAATTCCTATTTCCATTCTTCTCTGACAAAACTACACACTGTTGCCACTTCAAGATACCTAAAAATGATGTCTCATTTCCCTGCATTTGTCTGATTACTAGTGCTGTTAATCATATTTCAGAGGTTTACTGACTACTGAATTTCTTTTATGGATATTGCCTGTTTGTACAATTTCTCCATTTTTCTGATGGGTTGTTTGGTTTCTAAAAATTGATTTGGATGAATATATGCAGAGAAGTATACACAAAAAATGCTCAATATCATTAGTCATTAAGGATATGCAAAATGAAACTGTAATGACATACCAATATTCTTCTATTAGACTCCCTTAAAAATGACAATACCCTGTAATCCCACGCCTTTGGGAGGCTGAGGTGAGTGGATTGCCTGAGCCCGTGGGTTCGAGACCCGCCTGGGCAATGAGACCTCATCTCTACAATAAATCAAAAAATCAGCCGGGCGTGGTAGTGCATGCCTGTAATTCCAGCTACTCAGAAGGCTGAGGTGGAAGGATCGCCGGAGCCCAGCAGGCAAGGCTGCAGTGGCTGGGAGCGGCCACTGCACTCCAGTCTGGGCGACTGAGTGAGACTCCAACTCAAAAAAAAAAAAAACAAAATGACAATACCAACTGTTGGTAAGAATGGGAAGAGTGAAAACAAATATTCACACATCAATGGTGATATTATATGCCATTATTACTAAATGAAGAGACTATATTAAACATCCAACCCAAGAAGTCAGAAAAATAAAACAGAACATACCTAAAGGAAATAATAAAGCGGTTATTGGACAGTATTACAGATGATTCTACCATACATTCAAAGAACAATCAATTCTATTTTTATCAAATTCTTTCATGATTAGAAATGAGGAAAATTGTCCCTCAACTCATTTTATGAACACTGTAACCCTGACTCCCAAATTTGAAAAAGGTAATATATTGTCACTAGTGAGCATAGACATAAGAGTTTTATTTACTTACTTTTGAGTTGGAATCTCACTCTGTTGCCCAAGCTGGCATGCAGTGGCATGCTCACAGTTACTGAAGCCTCGACCTGCTGGCCTCACGTGATCCTTTTGCCTCAGCCTTCCAAGTAACTGGAACTACAGGTGTGAGCCACCATGCCTGACTAATTTTTGGGCTTACTGTAGAGATGAGGTCTCACCAAGTCACCCAGGATGGTCTCAAACCTCTGGACTCAGGCAATCCTCTCAACTTAGCCTTCCAAAGCTTAGCCTTAGCTGGGATCACAGGCTTAAGCCACCATGCCCTCTCAATGACATAAGAGTTTTAAACAGAATAGTCCAAGTAAAGTACTGTCTTGGCTTACTCAAAAGACATTTATTGAAGACCAGCTAGGAGACAACCTTTGTGCAATGTGATGGGGCCAGGATGAATAATACATGCTCTCTGCTCTCAGGAAAATGCTGATTTGGTGGAAAGATAGTTGTGTTGATAATCATGATGCAACATAATTGCTCTAGTGGTGGTATATAATGGGAACAATGTGTCAAGGGAATAGAGATGTAAATGTCTACATTTAAGACATTCTTAGCCAGTTGTAAAAGGTTCTGTTGGGAGAACTCCTTGAGTTGAGACTTATGGGTGAGCTGGAGCACTAGGGGGATTAGAGCTGGTAGTGGAGATGGAGAGGATAGTGGGGATGTTATTTAGGGTGAAATGTGAGTGTTCACACATGTGTGCATCTGCGTGTAGTGTGTAGAAAGAGGAGAACGAGAAATAAGGATGAGAAGAAACAGTAAATTGGAGCGCTTGGAAGCATTCCTTGTATTTTTACTCAGTTCACAGAAAGAAGTGACTTCAATTAATACCTAAAATACTCTGTAGTTAAAGTTACTCGATACTGAAGAACAAATATGAGTGGGTATAAAAGGAATATGGACATAAAATAAATATAATTATTTAAATTCCCAGGATGTTAAATTAATTTTTTACCAGTCTTGGTTTTAAATTTTATTTATGCCTATTTTTACACATTTTTTCTTTCAATACATTGAAGTTCATATACAAAGTTTGTATTATGATAATTTATATCTCAGAAAAAGAGACCAAAATTTACTTCTTTTTTTTCAGTTTTTTAAAAAATAATTTATTTATTTGTTATTATGAAGTTGTGGGGTTCAGTTAAGGGTTAGGCATACAATTGCGTTTCATTCAGGCACCCTGTTGATATGGGGTGTTTCCCCGTTCCCAGACAGATATTTGCTACTGTTAATCCCATCTTCCTTCCCCCCCATAGTTCCCCAGTACTGTCAGTCATTTTCGTATAGTATTGCATTGGATGTTTAAGGTCCATTATATGAGTGAGCACATGTGATACTCGGATCTTTGTTTCTGTGAGAGGTCACCAGTTCTGACAAAGGTTTAACATTCTGGATCTACAAGGAACTGAAATGTGCTGAAAAGAAAAAAACAAACAACCCCATTATAAAATGGGCAAAAGATATGAACAGACACTTCACAAAGGAAGACATCCGAGCAGCCAACAAACACATGAAGAAATGTTCAACCTCACTAATCATCAGGGAGATGCAAATCAAAACCACACTGAGATACCACCTAACCCCAGTCAGAATGGCAATTTTACTTCTAAAATTAAGATTACTATAGGCCAAAAATCCATTAAACATATTGCAAGAATGCTGTAATCACCTTCAAATAAGCTGATATGCTTGAATAATTTGATTTCCGGTTGAAATTGCATAGTTCACCAAATCATAATTAAGGTAATTAGAGTGCCACATATTAGTGTTTTTGTTGCTTGAAAATTTGTCCTCATGGAGTAATGAGCATTTAGTCATTTATGCCTTTGAACTGAATAGCCTTTTATAGTAGCCTTGAGATGCTTAATATTCTTATTCTCAGTTTAATGGGCATTTTCTTCTGTCCTTTAACTAGAGATCACTTTCTGCTGAATTGCTGCAGGATACATATGGAACAAATTGTAAGAGGTGCGTTTTATGTTGTTTCAGATATTGTTGTTAATTTTAAACATAGCCAGGCTCGGTGGCTCAGCCTGTAATCCCAGCACTTTGGGAGGCAGAGGCAAGAGGATTGCCTGAGCCCATGGATTCCAGACCAGCCTGAACAATTTGGCGAGACCTCGTCTCTACAATAAATCAAAAATTTACCGAGTGTGGTAGTGTGTGCCTATAGTTCTGTCTACTTGGAAGGCTGAAGCGGAAGGATCACCTGAGCTCAGCAGGTTGACACTGGGGTGGCCGAGCGTGCTATTGCATGCAGTACAGCCTGCGCAACAGAGTGAGACCACAACTCAGAAAAAAAAAATTAGATCATAACTTGCACCGTGGTAAGAGTCCTCATTTTACCTGGCCCAAGTTCTTTAAATTTGTTGGCAATCACTACTAGCACAGAGCACAATAACCTTTCAAGGCTTCAATTTATTATCTGTAAAATAGCTACTGGTGATACCTTTCAAGATTTGTTTTTTTAGTTACCTTGAAAGTTATCACCACAAAGAAATGATAAAAGTTTGAGGTGATGGACAGGCTAAATACCCTGATGTGTCATGTATGCACATATTGAAACATCATACTACCCCACAGACGTGAGCAATTATTATGTGTCAGCTGCATATTACATATTTTTTAAAAAGGAGCTGGAGTGAATGAGGAGGTAGAATCAGATTAGTAATTCCTAAATCTGGTCACAGGTAAGACTCATCCAGGGCAGGTGATACAAATGGCAGTGTCCCAGACACTTTCCCCAGAGATTTTAGTTCCATAGGTATAGGGTAGTTTTTGAAAGTCCTCCAAGCACTGGAAATGGTTGAATCTAGATCTGTGCTTTTAAAACTTAATGCACTAATGACATATTAGTGCAAGGATTGAGCCAACATCTATTTCTGTAAATAATGTTTTATTGGACACAACATGCCCATTTGTTGATGACTGATTTCCCACCACACGGGCAGGGTAGAGTAGCCCTGACCCAGACCATGTGGCCCATGAAGTTGGAAGTATTACTGTCTGGCTCTATACACAAAAAGTTTGCTGACCCTTTCATTAGTGAGTTATAAAATTAAATTAATAGGTTATACTCAGTATTTAAAAATAAATAGAGGCCAGGCACAGTGACTCACACCTATAATTCCAGCACTTTGGGAGGCAGAGGTAAGAGAATTGCCTGAGCCCATGCATTCAAGATCAGCCTGGGCAAGCCGGTGAGACCTCATGTCTACAATAATTCAAAAATATTAACCGAGTGTAGTAGTGTGTGCCTGTAATTCCAGCTACATGGACGGCTGAGGCGGAAGGATTGCCTGAGCCCAGCAGGTCAAGGCTACAGTGGTCTTGAGCGTGCCACTGCACTCCAGGTTGGGCAACAGGATGAGACTACAACTCAAAATAATAATAAAAAAATAAAATAAATAGAATCGAAAATATTAAAGCACATTCCATGTATATAAGTACTATTGTTAATCTATTAACATATATATCCATATATTGTGTATATATGTATATATATTAATAGGTACATGTGTATGTACAATCACACATCAATTAATGATGGGGACACATTCTCAAAAATGCATTGTTAGGTGATTTTGTCATTGTGCAAACATCATAGTGTACTTACACAAACCTAGATGGTACAGCCTATTACACACTTAGGCTATACGATGTAGTCTATTGCTCCCAGGCTACAAACCTATGAGTCAATACTGTGCACAATTGTAACATAATGGTAAGTATTTATATAACTAATCACAGAAAAGGGACATTAAAAATGTGTTTAGGTCACTTACACATGAGCCTGCATGACTGGAAGTGGCTCTGGGTAAGTCAATGTGAGCGGCGAGTGAATGTAAAGGCCTAGGATATTGCCGTATGCTATTGTGGACTTTATAAACACTTAGGCTACACTACATTTACAAACAAATGTTTTCCTTTTTTCAATAATGAATTACTTTCACTTAATGTAACTTTCTTATTTTGTAAACTTAAAATTTGTTTTAACTCTTTGACTGTAATAACAGCTTAAAACACAAACATTGTACAGCTATACACAAAAGTATTTTTCTTCTTCATAACCTTAATCTATAAATGTTTTTCTATTTTAAAATCTTCTTAGTTTTAATTTTTATACGATTATTTGTGAAAAATTAAGATAAGCGCATGCATTAGCCAAGGCCTACACAGGGTCAGGATCACCAATATCACT
>NW_007227015.1:0-713 GCF_000164805.1 Carlito syrichta
AGAGGAAAGAGAATAGATTTTCATTCAAATATAAGGGAGAAAAATAATAAATAGTATTGTCTTAAAATGCAATGGGTTATCTTTAAAAACAATGGGTGTCAAATTTCTTGGCATCCATGAAATTTATTTAAAAAAATATCTTTTAGTGAAACCTCAATTTCTCAACCGACTCATCTTTGACAAAGCCTCCAATAACTGGGGAGAGGAGAGCCTATTCAGTAAATGGTGCTGAAAAAACTGGTTAACCAAGTGCAGAAGAATGAAATAGGACCCGTGCCTATCCCTTACACAAAAATCAACTCCAAATGGATCAAAGATCCAAATGTAAAACCTCAAACTTTAATAATCTCACAAAATGCAGGAAACACCCTTACAGAAATCAGAATAGGCAACCAATTCCTGATCAAAATCCCAAAAGCCCATGCCATAAGAAATAAGACAGACAAATGGGACCTCATCAAACTGAAAAAGCTTCTGCAGAGTAGCGAGGAGACAGCCCACAGAATGGGAAAAAATATTTGCCAACTGCATATCCGACAAAGGCCTAATGTTCAGGAGTTACAAGAAACTCAAACTTGCCAAAAGGAAAAACAAAAACAAAAAAACCAAACACCCTCATTAAAAAGTGAGCAAAACACATGAATAGACATTTCTCAAAGGAAGACATATGGCCAGGCTTGGTGGCTCAACCAGGAATCCCAGCACTTTGGGAG
>NW_007227016.1:0-606 GCF_000164805.1 Carlito syrichta
CCACAGTTGGTTTCATTTTTTTGCTATTGTGAATAGAGCTACAACAAAAATTCGTGTGCAGGTATGTTTTTTGTAGGATGATTTGAGTTCCTCTGGGTATATTCTCAATAGGGGAATTGCTGGGTCATATGGAAGGTCAATTTCCAGTTCTTTCAGAGAGGTTGCACTAGTTTGCATTCCCATCAGAATTGTAGAAGCATTCCTTTTTTTCCACATCCTTGCCAATATCTGTTGTTGTTTGTTTTATTAATGATGGCCATTCTTACTGGGGTTAGGGATATCTCAATGTGGTTTTGATTTGCATTTCTCTGATGATGAGTGAGGCTGAGTACTTTTTCGTGTGTCTATTGGCTGCCTGTATATCTTCTTTTGAGAAGTGTCTATTTATGTCTTTTGCCCACTTTTTAATGGGGGCTGTTTGTTGTTTTCCTTTTGGTGTGATTGAGTTCCTTGTAGATCCTAGATGTTATGCTTTTGTCATATATACTGTTGGTAAATATTTTTTTCCATTTCGTGGGCTGTGTCCCTGCTTTTTAGATGGTTTCTTTGCTTTGCAAAAGCTTGTCAGTTTGATGAGGTCCCACTTGTCTATCTCATTTCTTATGG
>NW_007227017.1:0-700 GCF_000164805.1 Carlito syrichta
GTATGCATATATTTTATATTTTGGTCAAGCTATTTAATTGTGATCCCCCGAAAGTTTGTACCAACTTGTACTGTCATCAGCAATTAATAATATTGAAGGTTGGCTTGGTTTCCTAACTGAAATGAATAGTAATATCACATGTGTGATTCAAAATGTTACTGTTTTATGGTGACCAGCAGTCCAGAATTTAGCAAAAAAAAAAAAAAGCCTTTGTTTAAGATGTTGATTTACTTTCAATAACACCATATTAGAAAAATAATATTTTTAAAAGATAAATGATTTACGATATTTTATAGAAATGTTATTTGAGTAAAAATTACTCTGATATCTACTTACCATCCTGATAGATGTAGAGTGACTTTTTAATATGCAATATTAATATATTGTATAGTATTTAAATGATATTGCTTTCATTTCTTTTGCTGTGCCTTGTTACCTACAACACAGAACAGCATTACTTTTAATTGAATTTCATCCTTGTTGCTAATGAGAAATAATAATTTAAAAATCAATGTGGTATGGTATGGTAGAATAAATGTCATTCCAAAAAACTTCCTTTCTACCACTTAATTAACGCTCTCTTTTAGTAGTTCTAGGTATAAAAACAGTTGTAAATTTGGAATTGTACTTTTAAAAACTCAATTGGTAAGCTATATTTATATAGTAAGAATCTTTGAGTTTTCTTGTTACTAATTAGACA
>NW_007227018.1:0-1409 GCF_000164805.1 Carlito syrichta
ATGGTGACCAGCAGTCCAGAATTTAGCAAAAAAAAAAAAAAGCCTTTGTTTAAGATGTTGATTTACTTTCAATAACACCATATTAGAAAAATAATATTTTTAAAAGATAAATGATTTACGATATTTTATAGAAATGTTATTTGAGTAAAAATTACTCTGATATCTACTTACCATCCTGATAGATGTAGAGTGACTTTTTAATATGCAATATTAATATATTGTATAGTATTTAAATGATATTGCTTTCATTTCTTTTGCTGTGCCTTGTTACCTACAACACAGAACAGCATTACTTTTAATTGAATTTCATCCTTGTTGCTAATGAGAAATAATAATTTAAAAATCAATGTGGTATGGTATGGTAGAATAAATGTCATTCCAAAAAACTTCCTTTCTACCACTTAATTAACGCTCTCTTTTAGTAGTTCTAGGTATAAAACAGTTGTAAATTTGGAATTGTACTTTTAAAAACTCAAATTGGTAAGCTATATTTATATAGTAAGAATCTTTGAGTTTTCTTGTTACTAATTAGACAAGGGACTAAAAAAATTATCTGATGGGAACAAAAGTATTTATATAACTCTTGATCTAAGTATGTATAAAACATCTTAGAAAGATATTCTTAGAACTGTAATTCTAAATAAGTTTTTTTCCCCTAGTTATCACCATGTCAGAAAGTTCATCAACTAAGATTTGTCACTTTGTGTTAACTGTTGCTTAACTTTTTAAGTTAAGGTGGTATCAAATCAGTAACACTGTTGTAGTTGGTTTCACATTTGCCTAGTTGTTTATTACTTTTAAGCCATATTGAATATATAAAGAATATTTTATATAACAATATAATGTATTAACTGTCTATCAGATTGAAAACAATTTCATTAGTTACATGTAAATAACTCTTTTATATTAGTTTTAATACTCCAAGTTTCAAATATAAATAAAATATTTTCTTTTATATTTAATCTTTGTAAGGCTATTTCTTTGTTGTATCATCAGAATTGTGATCTAGAATAAAATAACCTTGCTGATTTAGGAAAAAAGATTAAGCTGAGAATTAGAAAAATGAATTATATTTTCATTTCTTTAACATGTTGTGATTGAGAAATTGTGAAATTTAGAAGACTTCTTAATTGTGTGAAAATATAATTAACTGCATTTTGTACTTCACAAAGAGTGTACATTTGTCACTATTTATAACAGAAATAATATACCCTTGTTTATAGTTTATATATGTTATATTAACTATATACATTGTTTATATATATTAACAAATAGTAACAAGGCTATATTATATAATTATATAATATATATTTATAGAATGTGTATTATATAATTATGCAGCTTAATATAAATACTAATTATATATAATTAAAAGTGTATATATACATATATATTTATATATGTATATA
>NW_007227019.1:0-571 GCF_000164805.1 Carlito syrichta
GGACTTAGGTGATTCTTCTGCCTCAGCCTTCCAAGTAGCTGGAACCACAGGTGCGTGCCACCACACCCAGCTAAGTTTTCGATTTATTGTAGAGATGAGATCTCGCCAAGTTGCCCAGGCTGGTCTCAAACCCCTGAATTCAGGCAGTCCTCTCACCTCGGCCTCCCAAAGTGCTGGGATTACAGGTGTGAGCCACAATGCCCAGTGCTGCTCTGCCATCTTTATACTGGAGACTTACTTCACCCTATCTATGCCTTGTTTTTCCTAAATGCAAACTAGAGTTGGTTAAATTGAGGGGCAAATGAGTTATCATATGAAAACATTCCACGTAGTGCCTAGCACACAAGTACATTCTATATACAAGTGTAAGTTAATAGAATTATGAGTCCTTTAGTGATGTTCTCAGCAGCCACCGTAAACTGGACACCTGTTATGTTCCAGGCACCTTGCTCAATGCTTTACGTATGTTATTGCATCTTCTCTTCACAACACACCTTTGAGGTAGAGATTATTGTACCATTTACAGGAGAAGAAACACTCAGGAAAAGTAAGTTGCTTATGACCATATATT
>NW_007227020.1:0-705 GCF_000164805.1 Carlito syrichta
CAACAAAGAATACTTTTCAGCAACACGCATGAGTTTCTCTTAGGCATTAGGAAATGTAGTCTCTTAAGCATTAAGCAAAACTTATGAACTCAGTCGTATTTAGTAAGGAAATTTGAGGAACAGATCATTAGGTGAAATTCTGTGTTCTCTGTAAGTACCAATGACTGTCATCTGTGGCATGGGTCAGATGATCTTTGTTTTTATGGCCTAAAGCATTTGCTACAGAATGATTCAGGAGCTGTTATTGAGAATCAGAATAAAAGACTACAGAATGATGTGAGACTTGCCCTATATTTATGAATTAGATGTCTAAGTGGAAACCACAGTTGTTTCCTTGTTTGTCATTCATATTCTAGCAGAGGATATGATGCCATAAACCCAACTTGGGGTGTAGCTTCTCATTTACGGTTTGTACAGCTTTCTTTTCCTTTTTAGAAACCGCAAGTTTTGATGTGTTATCAAACCACAAAATGTACCTTGTTTGTTATTCAGCAGGAGGAAATGTGTGAAATATTATAGCTCGAGTATCCTTTATCCAGAATGCTTGGGGCCAGAAATGTTTTTGGATTTCCGATTGTTTTTAGATTTTGGAATATTTGCATTCTATATACTTGCCCGTCAAGCATCCCACATCCGAAAATCTGAAATCTGAAATGTTCCAGTGAGCATTTTCCTTTGAGCATCATATTGGCACTCAAAAAGTTT
>NW_007227021.1:0-1736 GCF_000164805.1 Carlito syrichta
CTACAGAATGATTCAGGAGCTGTTATTGAGAATCAGAATAAAAGACTACAGAATGATGTGAGACTTGCCCTATATTTATGAATTAGATGTCTAAGTGGAAACCACAGTTGTTTCCTTGTTTGTCATTCATATTCTAGCAGAGGATATGATGCCATAAACCCAACTTGGGGTGTAGCTTCTCATTTACGGTTTGTACAGCTTTCTTTTCCTTTTTAGAAACCGCAAGTTTTGATGTGTTATCAAACCACAAAATGTACCTTGTTTGTTATTCAGCAGGAGGAAATGTGTGAAATATTATAGCTCGAGTATCCTTTATCCAGAATGCTTGGGGCCAGAAATGTTTTTGGATTTCCGATTGTTTTTAGATTTTGGAATATTTGCATTCTATATACTTGCCAGTCAAGCATCCCACATCCGAAAATCTGAAATCTGAAATGTTCCAGTGAGCATTTCCTTTGAGCATCATATTGGCACTCAAAAAGTTTCAGATTCTGGAGGATTTCGGATTTGGGAAACTGATCCATATTTAGTAGCTGCAGTACTGATTGTGGCATTCCTACTTAGTCCCATTTTGAAAATATAGCATAAATAAATAGATGCATGCACTCATATTTGGAGTAGACGGTATTTAACCATACAGCTGCAGACATGTGGAAAACAACTCTGAACACTTTGAGCATATTAGTCTGTATTTAAAGATAATGTTTTATCTTGTTTAACTGGAATCTAATGTGTTAAATCTCTTTTATTCTACCTTAGCGTCAAGGCATGCCATGGGTTGCCTCTCATAAATGGCCAAAGCTGTGACCCTTATGCAACAGTTTCTCTAGTGGGCCCTTCTAGGTAATGATTATTGAATTATTAGTAGATTTTTAACTTTTAAAGTTTGATTTAACTATTATCAAATTAAGGTTCTAAGAGCAAATTATGATCAATAGCTATTTTATTACACAGAGTAATGAGTACTTTGAAAGAAAACTCTTTAGTGAGTTCTGTTTTTTACAGAAAGAAAATGTGTGCCATTTCAAATCTACCAGTCTCAGGTCATGGGAGAACAACCTCAGTTTTATACTGTTACAGTTTAGTACTTTAAAACATAAACTTGGTTATCTTCGTTCATCAACATTCATACTTTCAAATGTCCTAAACTTTATGCCGGTAAATCCTGTTTTAATAAGTTTTAGTTCAGAATAAAGGCAAATTCCATATTTTGATCTGGAAGGCCGCACAGCACTTGAAAACTGCCTATTGTATTCATAAGATCTGTCTTCTGCAGAGAGAGTTCCAACAGAGACAAATTCCTGAAATATGAGAGTGTGGTGAAGCATATCACCTCACTGATGTAAATGATTTATGGTAACTTATGAAAAATCCTATAGTCTTTTGTAATATTTGGTTTTGTATCACTTTATTACCATTTCCTTAAGGAACTGAGTAGGAAATATGTCTACAACTTGAAGGTTTAGAATCTGAAAACAGATGTACAATATTCCCTCTACACGTACATATATATACACACAGATACACATTCCTTCTCCCTACTCCAAGATTTCTAGTTATTTTTTAGAAAATCACTCATTAGTCACTTTGAAAAATGTATTTGTATGTGCATATAAAGTACTCAGTACGACAATGGTGTGTTATTATTATTAAAGATGATTTTATAGTTAAAAGTAAATACTCGGGCCTATAACATTAAATATTATCCGAGGAATTTATTTTTGCATGTTAAAGAT
>NW_007227022.1:0-1401 GCF_000164805.1 Carlito syrichta
TTCAACCTTGTAAAGCTATTTTTAGTTTTGTTTTTTAATAATCTACACCTGACAGATTCTTTAACAGTTTAGTAACATACAATTAGAAACTATTTGGCATATGAATTTGTGTTTTAAAAAGTCACTGTTTTGCTATTGTACTACGGTTGTGTAAGATGTTAACAATGGGGATGCTGGATAAAGGTGCAGGTTTTTCCTGTACATTTCATGGTAACCTCCTCTGAATCCATACTTATTTCAAAATTGAAGAGTTGTTTGTTTTTTAAAGTCACTATTGTAGCTGAAGCCTAAGAAGTAAACTGAGTTAGGAATGTTTTTCATGTTCCTCAGATATTTTTCAACATAGATAAAGGTACTCTAAATCTCATTGTCTTCCTTTTCATCCTATATTCTGAGTTGCTTATATAATAGAAGGTGTTTTTAAAACCTCTTAAGAAGCTTGATGATCTCGTATAGCCTTAGAGAGAATTTTTAAAATCTTAGCATATATAGGATATACGAAGCTTGTATATCCTTTGATTTGAGTTTGTAGGGTCACCTCAATTTTTTCCAAGTAATATTTGAAACTACACTCTTGCCTGAGTCATCTTCACTTCTACACAGAGATCGGGCTCCCTGGTTGGAAATAGCATGTTTTATAATTGTGTACTGTTAAGTTCTACAAGGTAAAACTCTACCACATTGGAACAGGAATGACCAAAAGAAGACGAAAGTAAAGAAGAAAACAAGCAATCCACAGTTTAATGAAATCTTTTATTTTGAGGTAATTTTTTGTTCTGTGTAAATGTTAATATTGACTATTGAATATTATGTGAGTTGACTTATTTTTTTCAAACTATGACCATAGGAATCATTTTATCCACTGATGCAACTAAACATTTCTCTCCTGAAAGCAGTAGAACTTTGTGTAATGCAGTGGGGACCCAATATAGACAATGAATGAAGCAGAACTCGGA
Organism: Carlito syrichta; assembly: GCF_000164805.1. NCBI lineage: Eukaryota > Metazoa > Chordata > Mammalia > Primates > Tarsiidae > Carlito > Carlito syrichta. The sequence continues at coordinate 957 of NW_007227022.1, forward strand.
TCTGTGAGTGGGAAGGGCTAGGACCACACCTACTCCCCAGTCATCCTCCTTGTCTCACCCTCCTCCACACCCTTCCTACCCTGTACTGCACCCTACATGACACAGAGTGGCCACAGGACTCTTCTGCAGAGTCCTGTTTGAAAGCCACTCTTGAAGTAAATATGGTTATCCCTTGGTAGATCTGAGTTCCAGTTCCAGTTGACTTGAAAGAGTCACTAAATATGAGACTCAAGTTTCTTATCTTTTGAAAGGATAGTATTGAAAGGAAAAATAGCAGCCCTGTCTGACTCATAAAGTTTTTGTAAGACCCAAAGCATGTGAGAATCCTTTGAGACTATAAAATGTTATGTGACTAGTACCTTATTATTAAGGTTTTTGTTTGGGTTTTTTTTTTTTTTAGTTTAATTTACCCTATGGATACATGTTTATTTTTGAAGAGGTCTTC
>NW_007227023.1:0-1549 GCF_000164805.1 Carlito syrichta
TGGAAGCTCAAACTTCACCTGCATGCAGCCCACTTATGCAGTTATTCCTCACTTATTTCTCAAATCTCTATAATAAAATAAAATTAAATAAATACATACATAAAAATAAAAGTGGTATATACACACTATGGAATACTATGCAGTTTTAAAAAGAAGAAAATCATGTCCTTTGCAACCACATGGATGAATCTGGAGACCATTCTTCTACATGAAGTAACACAGAAACAAAAAAACCCAAACACCTAGTGTTCTCACTTATAGGTGGAAACTCCATGTCCAGAAAGAAGGAAATAATGGTGGTTCATGCCTGTATTCCCAGCACTTTGGGAGACTGAGGCAGAAAGACTGCTTGAGCCCAGGAGTTGAAGACTAGCCTTGGCAGCATAGTGAGACCTCATCTCTTCAACAAATCAGAAAATTAGCTGGGCATGGTGGTGCACACCTGTAGTCCTACTTACTTGGGAGGCTGAGATGGAAGGATCATCTGAGCCCAGGCAGGAGGTTGGGGCTGTGGAGAGTCATGATCATGCCATTGCACTTCAGTTTGGATGACAAAGTGAGACCCTAACTCGAAAAAAACCCAAAAGATATTGGGGACATCAATTGGAAAAGGAAATGAGAGGGGAGAAGGTTCAGAAACGATCTGTCAGGAACAATGTTCACTGTTCGAGAAATGTGGACACCAGTGGCCCAACCCCACCTGTACACAATACGCCCATGTAACATATGTGCACTTGTGCCCCTGAAGCTAAAATTTTAAATTAGAGAAAAGAGCAGTATAGTGACCCAACAGGATAAGAAACTAGGTGAATGTAGAATTTTTGATCCATGATCTTGGCAAAACTATCTACTGGGAAGAAGAAGTACCATCTGCTTCTGTGGTCTGAGAATTGGCCCTAGAAATCCTTACTTTAAAATTATCTGTAGGAGTTATTTGCCAATTGTCTTGGAAGTACTGATGGAGATCTAACTTGGCATGACTTCTGTGAACTCACGATGTTTTTTATTTTATTTTGATGGCGGAGTAGGGAGCTTCCGAGGGAGCTAGGTTCTTCCAGAACAGCAGGTTTTCCAAAGCCCTGGCTTTCTGCAATATTTGCAAACTTCCAAGGGCAAACTAGAAAAGCCTTGTGGCTGATTAAAGGTACCAGAGCACTTTGGGCCACTCACAGAGACCTGTCTTTGTTTATGTAATGGTTCCAGTTATAAGGCAAGGACTATTGATTTCATTCCCTTTTTTTCTAATTTTCCTGCAAACTATTTTCAAATAATTGTGTAGCTGCTTCTATTAAAATACTTAGAGACTCACCAGTCCAAGCAATGATACTATTTTGGGTTGCCCCTTTAATTAAAAAAATTATAACCAGAGCAGAAATTAGATCTCTATGCTCTTGAGTCAGGATCTAATGCAGCAAGCCTTTGAAAAACTTGTGTAAGCCAGGTTCGGTAGCTCAGCCTGCAATCTCAGTGCTTTGGGAGGCTGAGGTGAGTTGACTGCCTGAGCCCATGGGTTCGAGACTCACCTGGGCAACTTGGCAAGACCTCATTT
>NW_007227024.1:0-744 GCF_000164805.1 Carlito syrichta
AACATTACAAAAGCATTTGGAAACTGTGTTGATGTTTTTCTAACTGAATATATCTTTACTTGATTTCCTTCTTATAAAAAGTAATGGTTTTCTGAACATTATATTAATTATGCTGAAATGTGTTAACTGGTTAACTCTGGAAATGTTTTCAACTTTTGCTTAGAATAACTAGACTTTGAACCAGAACCTCTCTGGGGTTCTTACTGTTTCAGAAAATGTATGAAAAAGATAGTAATTTAGCACCATGCGCCTTATAATTAACTTAATCGTTGTCAGCATGTAGCTATAAACCAAATACCAATTAGTCCTATTTGTATATCCATGGGCTTTTCTGGTTGTCTTTGAGTTAAGTTTCTTATTTGGGCAACTTACAGCTCCCCCAGTGTGCAAAGGAAATGTTTTTTTAAAAAACATTTTTAAATGTGCAAATTAACTGCATATTTAGTTTCACTATGCAAATGAGCTGAGCTGATAAGTTCTTATTAGCAAAAGACAGGTTTTGTAATGTTTAAAATTCAACAAATGTAGGAAAGCAATCTGTGAAATGCTTCAACAGTCCACAAATGCTGGTGAGGTATTATCAGAGATTCAGTTACTGTTTAACAATCATTTAATCCCGACAGCTTCCTGTATTTAACAAAAGCCCATTTTCCAAATTGCAAAAAACATACGTATCCAAATGATCTGCATTCACATGTCATGACAAATATAGAAAAAGTGGTACACACATGCTAAGAGAAGTAT
>NW_007227025.1:0-829 GCF_000164805.1 Carlito syrichta
TTGGCTTTCACACAACTTATAATTCAAACTCGTGTCGCATCTAAGAGCCTTAGTATTAGTCACAGGCTTCTGGGTCATGATCTTAGGATTTATTGAAGGTGTAAATTGTAGAATATAGTTTTAGAAGACAGCCATTTTGTTGAAAGGATGCGACTGGGTTACTTGCAGGTAGCCCACTGTGAACTTTGAACTGGGTCACATTCCAAACATTCTGGGATGGGCCACTTTCGTTTGCAAAGTAATTACTTAAACTTCGCTAGAATTGTTTAACTTGGCATAAATCAATCAGTTTAGGATGAAAAAGGTTTATAGAATATGTCAGTCACGGATTAGTTTATCCTTTGTTATGGGATTTTAAGATTATCATATGAAAAGGGTTTAAAGGCAATCATTGATTAAGTTTTCATGGATTAAGGTTTCTGGTGGGTGGGGGACGCCCCTCCCACATCTGACTTTGTGTATAAAAGACCCGTTGTAATTCCCAATAACACACATATCACTTCTGCACTAGATCGGAGTCCAGTCTCTTTCTTTCTCTCTCTCTTTCTCTCTTCTTCCCCCCAATCGCCGACACCATCTCCACCTTTGGGGTACCCTGAACCCGGCTGGAGCTGGTCCCCGGCAGCAGAACACGCTGGTTGTGATAGCAAGACAAAATGGAGATAAGTCATTTTAAAACTGGCGACAACTGTGGATGCGGAGTGACATAATTTTAGCTTATAGAGAGAATGAAAATAATTGCATTCATGAATTTTTTTAATATTAAGCAACTGTTTGCTTTCAAAGTAGTGAAGGCAATTGACATTGCCCATCACCAGCTAAAAGCCTG
>NW_007227026.1:0-1111 GCF_000164805.1 Carlito syrichta
CAGACTGGAGTGCAATGGCACGCTCCCAGCCACCGCAGCCTCGACCTGCTGGGCTCCGGCAACCCTTCCGCCTCAACCTTCCAAGTAGCTGGAACTACAGGCACGTGCTACTATGCCCGGCTGATTTTTTGATTTATTGTAGAGATTAGGTCTCGAACCCACAGGCTCAAACGATTCACTTACCTCAGCCTCCCAAGATGTGGGATTACAGACTGAGCCACTGAACCCAGCCTGTCCTGATTATTGCTCGAACTTTGGTTGTATAATTCATCCTATCTTTCTCCATCATCATTACTAATACTAGAAATAGCTCTAGGATATTCATGCTATATGACAAACCAAAAGGCAGCTTCCCGCCTGCCATCAACTAAGCTGATCAAATTTCAGATCTTCTTCAGATAACCCCACCTAAATTTAGCTAAACATAAAACTTCTGAAAAGTCACATTTAGTTAGAAGGTAGATAGCTTGATAAGATTCTTGAAGAATTTTGAAAATGGATCAAGATTGAACAGTGTATTTCAATTTTAACCATATATACAAATCATAAGGAGGAAATAAATTATAAGAAAAAGAAATGTTGAAGAATAATGTGTGGATATGTATGAAAACAATTACTCTTTAAAATGCATTGAAGAAGAAAAATGTGTATTATGTATAAACAGGCTCTAGAAAAAAGAAATACAAAGAAATACAGAAAAAAATAAATCAAAGAATACAATCAGACCTTAGCTTGCTCGACATTACTTATTAAATCTTGGAATTAATAAAATAGTAGCAATACGTTTAATGAAAATCTCTACAAAAAGAAGTTCTATGCTATAATTTGAAAAAGACCCTAAGGTTATATTTAAAGCTATGATCAGAAACAGAAGTTTTGATAGATCAAAGTAGCATCTTCTATTTCATGTCTCTCTACAAAAAATTAAGGATTCTGTTATTAGCCATATGCTAGGTTGTGGCCTTTATTTTAAATGAAACAAAAAAAGAATGGGACATACCATTTCATGATTGTATTTCAGCACCACATGCAGAAGAATTGTTTGTGCTGGCCGGGTTCGGTGGCTCAGCCTGTAATCCCGCGCCTTTGGGAGGCTGAGGTGAGTGGATTG
>NW_007227027.1:0-727 GCF_000164805.1 Carlito syrichta
AAAATGTGTATTATGTATAAACAGGCTCTAGAAAAAAGAAATACAAAGAAATACAGAAAAAAATAAATCAAAGAATACAATCAGACCTTAGCTTGCTCGACATTACTTATTAAATCTTGGAATTAATAAAATAGTAGCAATACGTTTAATGAAAATCTCTACAAAAAGAAGTTCTATGCTATAATTTGAAAAAGACCCTAAGGTTATATTTAAAGCTATGATCAGAAACAGAAGTTTTGATAGATCAAAGTAGCATCTTCTATTTCATGTCTCTCTACAAAAAATTAAGGATTCTGTTATTAGCCATATGCTAGGTTGTGGCCTTTATTTTAAATGAAACAAAAAAAGAATGGGACATACCATTTCATGATTGTATTTCAGCACCACATGCAGAAGAATTGTTTGTGCTGGCCGGGTTCGGTGGCTCAGCCTGTAATCCCGCGCCTTTGGGAGGCTGAGGTGAGTGGATTGCCTTGAGCCCGTGGGTTCAAGACCCGCCTGGGCAGCGAGACCTCATCTCTACAATAAATCAAAAAATCAGCCGGGCGTGGTAGCACACGCCTATAATTCCGGCTTCTCGGAAGGCTGAGGTGGAAGAATCGCTGGAGTCCAGCACGCGAGGCTGCAGTGGTCGGGAGCGGCCACTGCACTCCAGTCTGGATGACAGAGTGAGACTCCAGCTCAAAAAAAAAAAAAAAAGATTGTTTGTATTAAAATTACAGTTTTT
>NW_007227028.1:0-1063 GCF_000164805.1 Carlito syrichta
AATATCTCAGAGAAGATATCTGCAAATTATATAACCAGTTAAAGACTAGTTTTTGTAACATATAAGTTATTCTACAAATTAGACATTAAAGGGAAAAATGAAATGAGAAATAATCTAAGAAAATGAATAGGTTTATATATAGAATAAGGAATCAGTATGTGCAATCAACATATGAGAAAATGTTCAACTTTAAAAGTGCTAAGGGGATTGTAAGTTAAAACTAAAATCAAATGCCATGCCAACAGGTTGAGACTGTGGTGGCCATGAATGTGCAACTGCACTCCAGCCTGGGCAACAGAGTGAGATTCCAACTCAAAAAAAAAAAGAAAAGAAAAGAAAAGAAAAAGAAGATGATCTCCCTCTTAGAGATCTCTACCATGTGACAGATTTCCGCTTCCAACTACCTATGGATCCTCTACTGGGTCTATATAGCTCAGATAATCTGATTAATAAAACATTTTTGAATTGGATGCTTTTTTTAACCTGCAAAACTATTCTTTCTGGAAGTGTAAGAAGGATCTACAGGGTGACCACCCATATAGCTGAATGCTTTGTCTACATTCACTCTTAGTGGTTAGGTGTGTTCTTTGTAGTATTTCAGAGAACGGTAACTGCATCTTCTAAACCAGGTTGCCTTAAGATCTAAGGCTTAAAATATGCTTCTTTATGTTATGCTAAAAACTGTAATCTCAGATTTCTCAAAGCCACTTGATATCATGTATATTTTCAAAGTACCTAACACATATGGAGTTCAAGACATTCAGTTGAACATTTACTGAATGACTATTGTTTAAAATAAACAGTTTGTTGAACACTATTTCTATATTTTGTTTCTACATAATAAAACACCTAAGCAAAATCAACTAAAAATAATCTAAATAAAGTAAACAAAAATGTGAATTTCAACTAAAGTATGTAGGAAACTTTGAGCTACATTACAATTTCACCTGATGAAATGAAGTGTTCTCTTAGCACAGGCAAGACCATTTGCAGCAAATGCCAACCAAGTCTGTTTTCCCTCAAGGAGGACACAGCACTTGTTACACAGAGGGTGCCCCCAAAA
>NW_007227029.1:0-321 GCF_000164805.1 Carlito syrichta
TTTTTTTTCTTTCTTCTGTGCTTAATACCTTTTTAAGTGTCTCCTGTAGAGCTGGTCTGGAAACTGTATAATCTCTTAGAGATTGTGTGTCTGGGAAGGAATTTAATTCTCCATCATTGATGAAGCTGGGCTTGGCTGGATAGGAAATTCTTGGTTGAAACTGTTTATCTTTGAGTACTTTGAATATCGGGTTCCAGTCTCTTCTTGCTTGTAGTGTTTCTGCTGATAGGTCTTTTGCTATTCTGATTGCTTTTCCCCGGTAGATAGTCTGACCCTTCTTTCTTGCTGCCTTTAGTATTTTTTCATTTGTGCCTGCTTTGT
>NW_007227030.1:0-744 GCF_000164805.1 Carlito syrichta
TCCATCTGTTATGAATGTAATTGTGTCTTCCTGCAAATCCATGTGTTGAAGCTAAGACTCCCTTACCACTTCCACAAGTGACTGTGTTTGTAAACAGGCCCACTGGGGTGTTAACTGTGGTTAACTGAGGTCATAAGGTTGTACCCTAATTCAAGAGGATGGCTGTCTTTAGATTTCTCTCTTTCCCCACACCTGCACAGAGGAAAGGTCGAATAGGGACATGATGGAAAGGTGGCCATCTGTAAGCCAGTGAGAGAGTCCTCACCAGAAAATGACCCTGCTGGTGCCTTGATCTTGGACTTCCAGACTCTGGACTATGAGATAATAAATTCCTGCTCTTTAAGACACTCAATCTGTGCTTTTCTGTTATGGCAACCCAAGCAGACTAAGACAGCATCGTCAGAAGTGATCTGGAATACTGAGCTTCTCTACTTTCCTGTACCCTCTAAATCTCTGATTCTTCCCTTGCCCCCATGTCCAGAAAGTGTGCTGCAATTTGGCTGCAAAAACACCGATGAAGACCAGCCGCGGTGGATTAGTCTGAAATCCCAAAACTTTGAGAAGCCGGGGCAAGAGGATTTCCTGAGCCCAGTAGTTCGAGACCAGCCTGGGTAATTTGGTGAGACCTCATCTCTACAATAAAAATCACAAAAATTAGCCTAGCATGGTGGCATGCACCTGTAATTCCAGCTACTTGGAAGGTTGAGGCAGAAGGATCTCTTAAGACCGGCAGGTCAAGGCTGC
>NW_007227031.1:0-2088 GCF_000164805.1 Carlito syrichta
GTGCCTTGATCTTGGACTTCCAGACTCTGGACTATGAGATAATAAATTCCTGCTCTTTAAGACACTCAATCTGTGCTTTTCTGTTATGGCAACCCAAGCAGACTAAGACAGCATCGTCAGAAGTGATCTGGAATACTGAGCTTCTCTACTTTCCTGTACCCTCTAAATCTCTGATTCTTCCCTTGCCCCCATGTCCAGAAAGTGTGCTGCAATTTGGCTGCAAAAACACCGATGAAGACCAGCCGCGGTGGATTAGTCTGAAATCCCAAAACTTTGAGAAGCCGGGGCAAGAGGATTTCCTGAGCCCAGTAGTTCGAGACCAGCCTGGGTAATTTGGTGAGACCTCATCTCTACAATAAAAATCACAAAAATTAGCCTAGCATGGTGGCATGCACCTGTAATTCCAGCTACTTGGAAGGTTGAGGCAGAAGGATCTCTTAAGACCGGCAGGTCAAGGCTGCAATGACTGTGAGCATGCTACTGTCCTCCAGCCTGGATGACAGAGTGAGACTCCAACTCAAAACCAAAACCAAAACAAAAACAAAATGATGAAGTCCAACAATAGATTTAGAAAAAATATTTATATTCATAAAAGATTCATCACTCTAATATACAGAAAGCTCTTAAAATTAGTAAAAAGATAACCAAACACAACAACAGGCAAAGCAGATGAATATGCAGCTCACAGAAGAGCAAATCTAAATTACCAATGAACACATTAGGAAATGCTCAAACTCACTAGAAAATGCAAATTAAAGTAGCACTGAGTGATCACTTTCCACCCATCAGACTAACAAATGTTCAGAAGACCAACAACATCTACTGGTGGAGGAAATGCAGGGAAGAGGGAATTTGTATTCACTGTTGGAAGAAATGTAAACTGTTTCAGACTTTCTGGAAAATAGCATGGTAATAACTAGTAAAATAAAAAGAATGCATATCTTCTTCTACCCAGCGGTCCCACTTCCAGGAATCTATCTCACAGAAATAAAAGCACCAAAAAGCAAGGTTATATATGCAAAGTTACATCAAATGGAGCACCCATCAATAGGAATAGTTGAATAAATTACAGTATACTCATACTACAAATATTATGCAAACATTAAAAATTAATTCATTTAAAATCCACCAATTTGGGGAAATTTACAAAATATGAAACGAAGTACAGAGAAATGCATAAAAATAACATCCTTCCTTGTGTAAGTATGAGGGGTGAAAGAAAAAAGGGAAGGAGTAAATCTCCCCAAAGCCCAAAAGAATTCTATGCAAAGTAAACACATACATACATGGTATCTATGACAAAATGAGCTTGTATGATATGATCCTATTAAATACCAGGGCAATACCTAAAAGAATGGCTACCAAACATTATTTCAGGGGAAAAATTCGGGTAGTTTCTTTCTCTGTAATGCTTCTCTGCGCTGTTTGAAAAGGTTATACCAAGCATTTATTTTTACAATAATAATGCAGTTTACTTTAAAAACTATATCCCTCCCCTCCTCTCTAACCCAGCATTCTGCAGCCCTGCACAGACGTCAATTAGTTGCCCTCACGTGCTCCTTCCCGAGAGGGTATATGGGGAATTACTTAGATCACCTCCTGAGGAAACTCAGTCTTTAAATTTTCAACCCCTTTTGGGCACCCCATGGCAGCTTTTCCTTTCTGCCCTATCTCCTTCCTTGGGAACCTGAGCCTGGAGTCTCAGGCCTCAGTGCAGACTCACCCAGTGTCCCATCCCTGGAGGAGCCACACCTGTCTTACCTGGACCCCAGATCCACTCTTCCTGCTTCTGGTTCAATTCCCAAACCCCTCCCTGAATTCATGGCCAGTGGTCCTCCTTGGTTATCCCCCAGAAATCTTGCTATTTATCACCCCCAAAATGCCTCTCAAAAACTCATTGGTCTCTTAATTCTGAATTTCCTGAATCACTTTTTCAGAGTAAGTGCAGTTGTTCCTCATTGTCTGTGGAGCAATTGTTCCTGGCTCACCATGGACATCAATATCTGAGTATGTTTGAGTCTCTGATATAAAATAGCACATTATTTGTATATAACCTATGCATATCCTCTTACATATTTTAAGTCCTCC
>NW_007227032.1:0-1886 GCF_000164805.1 Carlito syrichta
TGACTGTGAGCATGCTACTGTCCTCCAGCCTGGATGACAGAGTGAGACTCCAACTCAAAACCAAAACCAAAACAAAAACAAAATGATGAAGTCCAACAATAGATTTAGAAAAAATATTTATATTCATAAAAGATTCATCACTCTAATATACAGAAAGCTCTTAAAATTAGTAAAAAGATAACCAAACACAACAACAGGCAAAGCAGATGAATATGCAGCTCACAGAAGAGCAAATCTAAATTACCAATGAACACATTAGGAAATGCTCAAACTCACTAGAAAATGCAAATTAAAGTAGCACTGAGTGATCACTTTCCACCCATCAGACTAACAAATGTTCAGAAGACCAACAACATCTACTGGTGGAGGAAATGCAGGGAAGAGGGAATTTGTATTCACTGTTGGAAGAAATGTAAACTGTTTCAGACTTTCTGGAAAATAGCATGGTAATAACTAGTAAAATAAAAAGAATGCATATCTTCTTCTACCCAGCGGTCCCACTTCCAGGAATCTATCTCACAGAAATAAAAGCACCAAAAAGCAAGGTTATATATGCAAAGTTACATCAAATGGAGCACCCATCAATAGGAATAGTTGAATAAATTACAGTATACTCATACTACAAATATTATGCAAACATTAAAAATTAATTCATTTAAAATCCACCAATTTGGGGAAATTTACAAAATATGAAACGAAGTACAGAGAAATGCATAAAAATAACATCCTTCCTTGTGTAAGTATGAGGGGTGAAAGAAAAAAGGGAAGGAGTAAATCTCCCCAAAGCCCAAAAGAATTCTATGCAAAGTAAACACATACATACATGGTATCTATGACAAAATGAGCTTGTATGATATGATCCTATTAAATACCAGGGCAATACCTAAAAGAATGGCTACCAAACATTATTTCAGGGGAAAAATTCGGGTAGTTTCTTTCTCTGTAATGCTTCTCTGCGCTGTTTGAAAAGGTTATACCAAGCATTTATTTTTACAATAATAATGCAGTTTACTTTAAAAACTATATCCCTCCCCTCCTCTCTAACCCAGCATTCTGCAGCCCTGCACAGACGTCAATTAGTTGCCCTCACGTGCTCCTTCCCGAGAGGGTATATGGGGAATTACTTAGATCACCTCCTGAGGAAACTCAGTCTTTAAATTTTCAACCCCTTTTGGGCACCCCATGGCAGCTTTTCCTTTCTGCCCTATCTCCTTCCTTGGGAACCTGAGCCTGGAGTCTCAGGCCTCAGTGCAGACTCACCCAGTGTCCCATCCCTGGAGGAGCCACACCTGTCTTACCTGGACCCCAGATCCACTCTTCCTGCTTCTGGTTCAATTCCCAAACCCCTCCCTGAATTCATGGCCAGTGGTCCTCCTTGGTTATCCCCCAGAAATCTTGCTATTTATCACCCCCAAAATGCCTCTCAAAAACTCATTGGTCTCTTAATTCTGAATTTCCTGAATCACTTTTTCAGAGTAAGTGCAGTTGTTCCTCATTGTCTGTGGAGCAATTGTTCCTGGCTCACCATGGACATCAATATCTGAGTATGTTTGAGTCTCTGATATAAAATAGCACATTATTTGTATATAACCTATGCATATCCTCTTACATATTTTAAGTCCTCCCTAGATTACTTATAATACCAAATACAATGTATACTCTTCACTTCACGTAGATTCAACGTAGTATTCAACACAAGGCAAAGTCAGGATTTGCTTTGTGAAACATTGTGAAATTATTATTTTTTTCTGAATATTTTTAATCCATGGTATTGATTCCATGGATGCAGACCCCAAGATACCTAAGACCCCACCTCGCTTTTTACCTTTCTGAAGTCACACCATCCTTGACATGTCTCCTCTTCTGAAAGGAGCCGATCATTTGGG
>NW_007227033.1:0-1009 GCF_000164805.1 Carlito syrichta
ATCACCTCCTGAGGAAACTCAGTCTTTAAATTTTCAACCCCTTTTGGGCACCCCATGGCAGCTTTTCCTTTCTGCCCTATCTCCTTCCTTGGGAACCTGAGCCTGGAGTCTCAGGCCTCAGTGCAGACTCACCCAGTGTCCCATCCCTGGAGGAGCCACACCTGTCTTACCTGGACCCCAGATCCACTCTTCCTGCTTCTGGTTCAATTCCCAAACCCCTCCCTGAATTCATGGCCAGTGGTCCTCCTTGGTTATCCCCCAGAAATCTTGCTATTTATCACCCCCAAAATGCCTCTCAAAAACTCATTGGTCTCTTAATTCTGAATTTCCTGAATCACTTTTTCAGAGTAAGTGCAGTTGTTCCTCATTGTCTGTGGAGCAATTGTTCCTGGCTCACCATGGACATCAATATCTGAGTATGTTTGAGTCTCTGATATAAAATAGCACATTATTTGTATATAACCTATGCATATCCTCTTACATATTTTAAGTCCTCCCTAGATTACTTATAATACCAAATACAATGTATACTCTTCACTTCACGTAGATTCAACGTAGTATTCAACACAAGGCAAAGTCAGGATTTGCTTTGTGAAACATTGTGAAATTATTATTTTTTTCTGAATATTTTTAATCCATGGTATTGATTCCATGGATGCAGACCCCAAGATACCTAAGACCCCACCTCGCTTTTTACCTTTCTGAAGTCACACCATCCTTGACATGTCTCCTCTTCTGAAAGGAGCCGATCATTTGGGCAGGGCGGAGAGTGGGCTTTCTGAAGGACTCCTAGGATATTCCACATCAGAGAAGTGGAGAAAATCCAAGCCAGAGACCTTCAAACCACAGAGAGCCAGAGACACACACCCACAGGAAAGTCAGTAGTAGAATGAACAAGCAAGTGGGCAGGAACCGTCTGGGAGCAGTGAGGCCTGTCTGTGGGGCCAGCACTCAGGGGACAGTATCAAGGCATCGATGGGTTGCTGCCCTCTCAGAATGTCATGAGTGA
>NW_007227034.1:0-2047 GCF_000164805.1 Carlito syrichta
GAAATCTTGCTATTTATCACCCCCAAAATGCCTCTCAAAAACTCATTGGTCTCTTAATTCTGAATTTCCTGAATCACTTTTTCAGAGTAAGTGCAGTTGTTCCTCATTGTCTGTGGAGCAATTGTTCCTGGCTCACCATGGACATCAATATCTGAGTATGTTTGAGTCTCTGATATAAAATAGCACATTATTTGTATATAACCTATGCATATCCTCTTACATATTTTAAGTCCTCCCTAGATTACTTATAATACCAAATACAATGTATACTCTTCACTTCACGTAGATTCAACGTAGTATTCAACACAAGGCAAAGTCAGGATTTGCTTTGTGAAACATTGTGAAATTATTATTTTTTTCTGAATATTTTTAATCCATGGTATTGATTCCATGGATGCAGACCCCAAGATACCTAAGACCCCACCTCGCTTTTTACCTTTCTGAAGTCACACCATCCTTGACATGTCTCCTCTTCTGAAAGGAGCCGATCATTTGGGCAGGGCGGAGAGTGGGCTTTCTGAAGGACTCCTAGGATATTCCACATCAGAGAAGTGGAGAAAATCCAAGCCAGAGACCTTCAAACCACAGAGAGCCAGAGACACACACCCACAGGAAAGTCAGTAGTAGAATGAACAAGCAAGTGGGCAGGAACCGTCTGGGAGCAGTGAGGCCTGTCTGTGGGGCCAGCACTCAGGGGACAGTATCAAGGCATCGATGGGTTGCTGCCCTCTCAGAATGTCATGAGTGAAATTTGGTGTCCATTGGAGGAATCAGAAAAGACATTAAGGAGGTAAAACTCTAATTGGAGGCTAGAGAATGGATTGCTTGTTTTTTGTAAGCCCATATATATTTGACATAATCTTATTATATGAAAACTGAAACAGGCCTTAGAGACCATCTGGCCCTATGCTGTCTAGTGTAGTAGTCATTAACCATGTGTGACCATGGAGTCCTTGAAATGTAGTTAGCTAAATTGAGATGTGCTGTAAGTCTGAAAGACACATCTGATTTTTTGAAGACTTAGCACAAGAACAATAATAAAATATCTCCTAAACATTCTTGATATGGATTACACAGTGCACTTTGGGGATATATTGGGTTAAATATAATATATCATTAACATTTATTTTTCTCCCTTCTTTGTATTTCTTTAAGATGACTACTAGAAAATATACCATTTCATATCTGGCTCACATTGTATAATCTATTAGACAGGGCTGCTCTAGACTGAGGGTTGGCAATCTTTTCCTGCAAAAGGTCAGATAGTAAGTATTTTAGAATTTGAAGGTAGTATGGTCTGTACCCCAGCTATTCCACTATGCCAGTGTAGTACTCGAAACCTGTATAAAAATAAGCAATAGGCCAATGATCTGTAGGCTATAGCTTGCTGTCTCTGGTCTGGACTGATCCCCTAATTATAGAGTTGAGGTTATTAATGTGTGGAGATAGAGTGGGCTACCTAAGGTCACGTTAAGCTCATATCAGGGTTTACTAGATTTTCTGTCCAGTCTATTTACTTCCTTTTTTCAATAAATAAGGAAGATATTAGGTGTCTCCTATGGATAAAAATACTACTCTATAAATGTTTAAAGTTAAATACGTGATTATCATGTCTATCCTTTACAAAAATATGCATGAATTATCGTAATTCCTCAAAGAGACTTCACTAAATCTAAATCCAACTAAAAGAGGTTCATGTATTTTGATAACTCTGGCATATCCTGCCCCTCCTCTGGTCAATGGTAAGAGTCTACATGTCTAAGGTTTACAAGGTATTCTCAAGCTCCAACAAGAAAAGCAGGCCTCTGTGGACTCTCAGAAAATACTTAATAATCTTGAGGCAGCCGAATTTGGATATAACTATTACATATAGAATGGAGAGAGGGATTACAATTTAACCTCAATTTAGCTGGCAAGAAATACCTAATTTAGCCAGGCTTGGTGGCTCAGCATGTAATCCCGCACCTTTGGGAGGCTGATGTGAGTAGATTGCCTGAGCCCGCGGGTTCGAGACCTGTCTGGGCAGGCGAGACCTCATCTCTACAAT
>NW_007227035.1:0-906 GCF_000164805.1 Carlito syrichta
TATTCTATTACAAAATGGGCAAAGGACACGCACAGATACTTCTCAAAAGAAGATATTCAAGCAGTCAACAGACTTATTTATAGGACTCAGCTCACTAATCATTAGAGAAATGCAAATTAAAACTACAATGAGATATCACCTATCACCAGTAAGGATAGCCATCATTAAAAAGTAAAAAACAACAGCTGTGGAGACAAAGGAACACTTCTACACTGTTGGTGAGAATGTAAACTAGCTCAAGCTTTGTAGAAAGCAGTACGATATTTTCTCAAAGAACTAAAAATTGAACTTTGATACAATCCAGCAATCCCATTTCTGGGAATATATTTAAAGGAATATAAATTGTTCTACGAAAAAGACACCTGTTCGTATAATGTTCATCGCAGTGCTATTCACAATAGCAAAAACATGAAATCAACCCAGATACCCATCAAAAGTAGATTGGATAAAGAAAACGCAATACCTATACATGATGGAATATTACACAACCATAAAGAAGAACATAATCATAGCCTTTGCAGCAACATGGCTGCAACTGGAGACCATCATATCAAGTGAACTATCCCAAAAACAAAGAACTGAATACTCGTGTTCTCACTCACAATCGGGTCCTGGTCACTAGTCACATGAGCACAAGGATGGGAACAGCCGATGCTGGGCACTGTTAGGGGAGGGAGGGGTTGAGGGAGGGGGGAGGAGGAGGCAATGCAATACACTGGGTCTCAGGTTCACTATGGAGGGAGAAAGTACCCACTAAAAGTCCTCACCTGCATGCAATTTACGTATGTAGTAAATTCTCACATGTATCCCCACAACTCTAAAATAAAATTTAAAAAAAGGAAAATCAGCCGGGCTCAGTGGCTTAGCCTATAATCCCGCGCTTTGGGAGGCTGAGGTGAGTGGATT
>NW_007227036.1:0-778 GCF_000164805.1 Carlito syrichta
AATCGGGTCCTGGTCACTAGTCACATGAGCACAAGGATGGGAACAGCCGATGCTGGGCACTGTTAGGGGAGGGAGGGGTTGAGGGAGGGGGGAGGAGGAGGCAATGCAATACACTGGGTCTCAGGTTCACTATGGAGGGAGAAAGTACCCACTAAAAGTCCTCACCTGCATGCAATTTACGTATGTAGTAAATTCTCACATGTATCCCCACAACTCTAAAATAAAATTTAAAAAAAGGAAAATCAGCCGGGCTCAGTGGCTTAGCCTATAATCCCGCGCTTTGGGAGGCTGAGGTGAGTGGATTGCCTGAGCCCGCGGGTTCGAGACCCGCCTGGGCAACTTGGCGAGACCTCATCTCTACAATAAAGCAAACAAATTAGCCGGGCATGGTAGCACGCGCCTGTAGTTCCATCTACTTGGAAGGCTGAGGCGGAAAGATCGCTGGAGCCCAGCAGGTCGAGGCTGTGGGCCACTGCACTCCAGTCTGGGTGACAGAGTGAGACTCCAACTCAAAAAAAAAAAGGAAAATCATTGAGGTAAAATGCAAGCAAATAAGTAAATAAATAAATGTCAACAACCTAAAGACACTAATAAAGACCTACGTAAGTATGACGTACATACCCACATACCCATGGAATGGAAAACGATACAACTATTAAACATAGCACTACAGATTTTTTATTTTTTGGCATAGAAAGACAATTGTGACATATAACTCAGTGAAAAAGCAGTTTTTAAGACATCCTATATGTATACACAGCCATGTATCGCTTATCAA
>NW_007227037.1:0-491 GCF_000164805.1 Carlito syrichta
AAGTGAATTTAAGATAAAGTCAATGCTCATCTACCATTCGAAAATCCTTAGGACCCTTAAGAATTATGCTAAATCTACTCTTCCTGTGCTCTATAAATGGAACAAGCAACCAAGCTCAGATGACAGTGCAACTGTTTACAGTATGGTTTAGTGAATATTTTAAGTCTGTTGAGACCTGCTGATCAAAAACAAAAAAAAAAGAGAGAGAGAGATTCCTTCCCAGAACTCTGATGCTATAACACTGCCATTTCTTATGTAGAGGACAGTTGTTGATCTTTAGGTATGGCGAACATAAAACTAACTTAACAAATCAGAACACTTTAAAAATAAGATAGTAGGGTGTTTAATTCCTCAGCTATGATAGTGTTAGAGTTAGTATCTTTTTTTTTTGTTTACCTAGAAGCTGCTTTATGAAAGTTGGTCCTCCTACATTGGGTGCATATATGTTTAGAATGGATATTTCTTGTTGATGGATTGAACCTTTTATAATT
>NW_007227038.1:0-487 GCF_000164805.1 Carlito syrichta
TTTCTGGGCTCCTTCTCTCCAATGGCCAACTGCTGAACATCATGGAAGCAAATAACAATGTTGGCCAATTAGGTCTTCCAGAAAATCATGCTCTCTGACAGTACTATTTGTTCATCTTAACTATGTTTCTTCGTGGTAAGATTCAAGGTAGACTTGTCGATTCTCTTCACTGTTTTAGCCCCTGTAGGACAGAAAATCCTACTTGATAGATACTCTGTAAAGATTTGACAAACTAGTAAATAGTAGCTGTTCAAATTATGTCTAATTTTTTTCTATTCCCACTGCCTCTCACTCTCAAGATCATTTAACATATGCTTCCATTTCTTCCCTCTTTTCCTTAAATCATAAACACTTTGTGGTGAGAGAAGTTAGCATTAGTCCTGTTGGGTAACTTTCAGCTTTTCAATACACACTCTATTTATACACATACATTCATATTTTCTCTCTTCCATCTCCAGAATGATAAAAGTCTGAGACTGTGTTCTGC
>NW_007227039.1:0-1124 GCF_000164805.1 Carlito syrichta
TTTGTACTCTGCCGTTTTCTTGATGGCAGTATCCCCATCAACTGGGACTCACATGTCCCTGATTTCGTTTCTACTCTGGCCAAGTTTAACAAGAAATTTAATGTTTGTTCATTGCTCTAATTCAAACTCCGACATTCTCGTGACAACAGCTCTGACGGCCATTCCAGAAAAAGAGTTCCAAAATTGCTTTGACAAGCAGACTGGGCATTGGCATCTGTGCATAGCTTCCCAAGGGGAGTACTTTGAAAGTGACCATAGTGATCTTCAGCAGTGAGGTATGTAGCACTTTTTCTAGGATGAGGTCATGAACTTATCATCAGACCTTATATGCCTTGCTATGGAATTGACATTTTTGTTGAAGACAGTGGAAAGCCATTAATGTCTAATAATGCAATAACAAGATTATGTTATTTGTTTAGATAGATTCTTCCAAGAGTTGTGGAAAAGAAGAACTACAGTAGAGAGTTGTTAAAAATAAATGACTTATCTCTGTTTACAGGTGCCCAGGTGGTATTTTAACAGATGAACATGATTATAATTATCTTCAAATAGCTTAATAAATTATTTTCTCTGTTAAAAACATTTGAACAGTTTAATTTTCTTCTTATAAATTATAAAACTGCTTAATAAACTATGAGTAATGATGCTGAAATAATTAGAACAAGGGTATGTGAAAATGTTCAAGTTTTTCTCCTTTACTTACATTAAAAATAATCTCGTTTCATACAAATATAATAACATGTACATTCATTTTTAAATAGTTCAAATGAATAGATCCATCTGCTTCTTCCATGCTTTGGAGTAAAATTTTGCTAATGTTTCCCTCATTATGCGATGACTTTACTTCTCAGGAGCTTTTATGTGACTTTATCTTGAAGGAACCCCTCTCACATCAAATCTTAAATTAATCTCTTAACTCTTACTTCCAATTTCTAGTATCTACTAAGAAGTAAAGTATGAAGAGTGTTATAATTTTTAAATGACTGATCTAATGCCAAATAAATGCCTCTGATGCCAATTAAATTTCATATGAAAACTCAGACCTCCAAAAGTGCCCTCGTAGTAGCCTCTAGTCCTCAAATTCTTACTCTTAAACATTGTACATCAAAATCATTTGTAGAGTT
>NW_007227040.1:0-1335 GCF_000164805.1 Carlito syrichta
GGAGTACTTTGAAAGTGACCATAGTGATCTTCAGCAGTGAGGTATGTAGCACTTTTTCTAGGATGAGGTCATGAACTTATCATCAGACCTTATATGCCTTGCTATGGAATTGACATTTTTGTTGAAGACAGTGGAAAGCCATTAATGTCTAATAATGCAATAACAAGATTATGTTATTTGTTTAGATAGATTCTTCCAAGAGTTGTGGAAAAGAAGAACTACAGTAGAGAGTTGTTAAAAATAAATGACTTATCTCTGTTTACAGGTGCCCAGGTGGTATTTTAACAGATGAACATGATTATAATTATCTTCAAATAGCTTAATAAATTATTTTCTCTGTTAAAAACATTTGAACAGTTTAATTTTCTTCTTATAAATTATAAAACTGCTTAATAAACTATGAGTAATGATGCTGAAATAATTAGAACAAGGGTATGTGAAAATGTTCAAGTTTTTCTCCTTTACTTACATTAAAAATAATCTCGTTTCATACAAATATAATAACATGTACATTCATTTTTAAATAGTTCAAATGAATAGATCCATCTGCTTCTTCCATGCTTTGGAGTAAAATTTTGCTAATGTTTCCCTCATTATGCGATGACTTTACTTCTCAGGAGCTTTTATGTGACTTTATCTTGAAGGAACCCCTCTCACATCAAATCTTAAATTAATCTCTTAACTCTTACTTCCAATTTCTAGTATCTACTAAGAAGTAAAGTATGAAGAGTGTTATAATTTTTAAATGACTGATCTAATGCCAAATAAATGCCTCTGATGCCAATTAAATTTCATATGAAAACTCAGACCTCCAAAAGTGCCCTCGTAGTAGCCTCTAGTCCTCAAATTCTTACTCTTAAACATTGTACATCAAAATCATTTGTAGAGTTTCTTAAACACGTTTCCACAAACATCATTTGTAGATTTCTGGGTCCTTGAAAGACTAAGTAAACCAGAAACTCCATGAGTGAGTAAGGACATCTGTATAGTTAGCAATGAGGAGGTGACAGCCTAAATTGGGTATCCCCTTAGAGACACAGGGCAGAGCATGGAAGTGATCATCCTACCCTGCTTAGCAGTACCATGGCTCTATAGTTGGGTGACTCTTGCACATTCCCAAACCAGGCACCGGGTCTCAGGTTGCCATCTTTTGGAGGTTACCCAACCTCCCTGTGGAGTGGCAAGCCATGAGAAAGAGAAACTGATTTCCTGACTGATTCCCCTTATGCAAGAACACTGAGGTCAGGAAGGCAGAACCTGGGACATCTACCAAGGTCTGCACTCACCAGATGAGTATCCCTAGGGCAGAAGGAGCACGGCATTAAATTACAAAAA
>NW_007227041.1:0-725 GCF_000164805.1 Carlito syrichta
TCATCAAAGGAATATCTTCCTATGGCAGCTATGGCCTTGGGAAATATATTTTTAAATAGTAGAACACAAAAGCCAAAATTACTGATCAGAGTTCTGGGGTGATGAGATGTCATTAGCAATGAGCAGTAATATTTTGAAAGAAATCTATTTTTTTTCTGAGCAATCAGTGTCATCATTGGGCTTAAATATTCAGCAAACCATGTTTAAACAAATGTGTTACTGTTCAGGCTTTGTTGTTCTATTTATAAAGCTCAGGTAGAATCGGATTAGCATAATTCTTAAGGGTGCTAGGATTTTCAGAATGGTGAATGAGCATTGGTTCAACTCAGTCATTGGTTATGTTAGCCCTTAACAAGAGAGACAGCCTGCCCTTTGATGCTTCAAGCCATTGTTATGAAAATCCTAGATGGCATTTTTTCCTATTCAGACCACCCAAACTTCTTCCATGTCAGCATTATGACCGATTTGCTTTCTCAGTGTTCCTATGTTCACAGGAGTGACACTTTTAATTTCCTTCAAGAACTTTTCTTTGCCTTCACAACTTGCCTAACTGGGGCAGGAGGCTTAGCTTTTGAACTGTCTTGGTTTTGATGTATCTTTCTAAGTTTAATCATTTCTAGACTTTGACTTTAAGTGAGTGATGTGTGACTTATTCTATTACTTGAACACTTAGAGACCAATGTAGAATTCTTAGCCTAATTTCGATATTGTTGTGTCTCAGGGGA
>NW_007227042.1:0-747 GCF_000164805.1 Carlito syrichta
ATGAGCAGTAATATTTTGAAAGAAATCTATTTTTTTTCTGAGCAATCAGTGTCATCATTGGGCTTAAATATTCAGCAAACCATGTTTAAACAAATGTGTTACTGTTCAGGCTTTGTTGTTCTATTTATAAAGCTCAGGTAGAATCGGATTAGCATAATTCTTAAGGGTGCTAGGATTTTCAGAATGGTGAATGAGCATTGGTTCAACTCAGTCATTGGTTATGTTAGCCCTTAACAAGAGAGACAGCCTGCCCTTTGATGCTTCAAGCCATTGTTATGAAAATCCTAGATGGCATTTTTTCCTATTCAGACCACCCAAACTTCTTCCATGTCAGCATTATGACCGATTTGCTTTCTCAGTGTTCCTATGTTCACAGGAGTGACACTTTTAATTTCCTTCAAGAACTTTTCTTTGCCTTCACAACTTGCCTAACTGGGGCAGGAGGCTTAGCTTTTGAACTGTCTTGGTTTTGATGTATCTTTCTAAGTTTAATCATTTCTAGACTTTGACTTTAAGTGAGTGATGTGTGACTTATTCTATTACTTGAACACTTAGAGACCAATGTAGAATTCTTAGCCTAATTTCGATATTGTTGTGTCTCAGGGAGGTCCAAGGAAAGAGAGAGAAATGAAGGAAGAGTTGCTTGGTGTAGCAGTCAGAACACAAACGTTTATCAGTTAACTTTTTCATCTTACATGGGTGTGGTTCAAGTACTCCAAAATATTTATAATAGTAGCATTAAAGATC
>NW_007227043.1:0-724 GCF_000164805.1 Carlito syrichta
ATAAAGCTCAGGTAGAATCGGATTAGCATAATTCTTAAGGGTGCTAGGATTTTCAGAATGGTGAATGAGCATTGGTTCAACTCAGTCATTGGTTATGTTAGCCCTTAACAAGAGAGACAGCCTGCCCTTTGATGCTTCAAGCCATTGTTATGAAAATCCTAGATGGCATTTTTTCCTATTCAGACCACCCAAACTTCTTCCATGTCAGCATTATGACCGATTTGCTTTCTCAGTGTTCCTATGTTCACAGGAGTGACACTTTTAATTTCCTTCAAGAACTTTTCTTTGCCTTCACAACTTGCCTAACTGGGGCAGGAGGCTTAGCTTTTGAACTGTCTTGGTTTTGATGTATCTTTCTAAGTTTAATCATTTCTAGACTTTGACTTTAAGTGAGTGATGTGTGACTTATTCTATTACTTGAACACTTAGAGACCAATGTAGAATTCTTAGCCTAATTTCGATATTGTTGTGTCTCAGGGAGGTCCAAGGAAAGAGAGAGAAATGAAGGAAGAGTTGCTTGGTGTAGCAGTCAGAACACAAACGTTTATCAGTTAACTTTTTCATCTTACATGGGTGTGGTTCAAGTAACTCCAAAATAATTATAATAGTAGCATTAAAGATCATTCATCATTGCAGATTACCACACACATATTATAATAAATATTGTAATAATAGAAATATTGTAATATTTTGAGAACTACCAAGAGGTCACAGACAGATACAA
>NW_007227044.1:0-666 GCF_000164805.1 Carlito syrichta
AATAGATCACTAGTAGGTTATTTTTTCACACCTTTAATAAAAATTTTTTTAAATGCTGAGTTTATTTCTCAACTTTTTTATTTGTAATTTTAAAATTTATTATTACCACTTCTACCTTTTTTTGCTTTTTTGAGTATTTTGCTTTTATAATTTGTTTAGCTAAATGTTAAAATAATTTATTTTCATTCTATCTTGTTTACGAAATCAAATTTTGAGTATTCAGTCATTTAAAATAATGGTATTACTTTCCTCATGGAAGCCTAATACTAATTTATACATATTGCTACTGTTTGAACTTATTACTATTTATATAGGAATAAATATGTAGAAATACCTTTAGCTGGAAGTAACAGAAAACTGAATACCAATTGACATACACAATAAAGAAATATATCACCTCGCTTAAATGTAAATCCAAAGTAAGTTAACTCAGGGTGAAAGATACAGCAGCACAAGAATGTTATCTAAAACCAATTTTCTGTTTATATCTGTGACAAACTTCTCATATGTCACTGATCAGAAATGGATATCCTGTGTCATACATAGTTTCTTTTTTCATTCAATAGATAGATATTTAGTAACTGTCTGAAATATATCTGGCTAACAAGGGACACCAAGACACTGTCACTATTTTACCAACAGCTTGGAGAAGTTAATGTGCTAGAA
>NW_007227045.1:0-771 GCF_000164805.1 Carlito syrichta
TACTGTTTGAACTTATTACTATTTATATAGGAATAAATATGTAGAAATACCTTTAGCTGGAAGTAACAGAAAACTGAATACCAATTGACATACACAATAAAGAAATATATCACCTCGCTTAAATGTAAATCCAAAGTAAGTTAACTCAGGGTGAAAGATACAGCAGCACAAGAATGTTATCTAAAACCAATTTTCTGTTTATATCTGTGACAAACTTCTCATATGTCACTGATCAGAAATGGATATCCTGTGTCATACATAGTTTCTTTTTCATTCAATAGATAGATATTTAGTAACTGTCTGAAATATATCTGGCTAACAAGGACACAAGACACTGTCACTATTTTACCAACAGCTTGGAGAAGTTAATGTGCTAGAAAAGAGTAGAGTTGAAACAGTCTGAACAAGACACAGTTTTGGACCAACAGATTGAAGTTTAGCAAAGAAAAATAATAATTTTGACTTCAAAGTGTCCAAGCACTGATCATCTAGAATGAAAACTATCTAGATTGGTAACAGTTTTTGTGAACACAAATAAAAAGGAAGTTTAATTGACAAAAAATACAATATGTGATGGAATGAAGCTTGGCTACTCTAAAGCATATGCATCATCAGGTTGCATTGGTAAGAAAAAGTAATAGCAACAAATGACTTTTGTGCTTCAAATATTATGTGGAATGAATATAGTTTCCAGTATCTTCTTACAAGGTTGCATAAAATTGTGTAAGTCTAGATGAAATTCAGAGAAGGTTGATCAGACTGACCAGGACT
>NW_007227046.1:0-836 GCF_000164805.1 Carlito syrichta
AATCCAAAGTAAGTTAACTCAGGGTGAAAGATACAGCAGCACAAGAATGTTATCTAAAACCAATTTTCTGTTTATATCTGTGACAAACTTCTCATATGTCACTGATCAGAAATGGATATCCTGTGTCATACATAGTTTCTTTTTCATTCAATAGATAGATATTTAGTAACTGTCTGAAATATATCTGGCTAACAAGGACACAAGACACTGTCACTATTTTACCAACAGCTTGGAGAAGTTAATGTGCTAGAAAAGAGTAGAGTTGAAACAGTCTGAACAAGACACAGTTTTGGACCAACAGATTGAAGTTTAGCAAAGAAAAATAATAATTTTGACTTCAAAGTGTCCAAGCACTGATCATCTAGAATGAAAACTATCTAGATTGGTAACAGTTTTTGTGAACACAAATAAAAAGGAAGTTTAATTGACAAAAAATACAATATGTGATGGAATGAAGCTTGGCTACTCTAAAGCATATGCATCATCAGGTTGCATTGGTAAGAAAAAGTAATAGCAACAAATGACTTTTGTGCTTCAAATATTATGTGGAATGAATATAGTTTCCAGTATCTTCTTACAAGGTTGCATAAAATTGTGTAAGTCTAGATGAAATTCAGAGAAGGTTGATCAGACTGAACAGGACTCTAGAAATAATGTTTCATGACAAAAGGCTAATAAATCTAAGGAAGTTACATACGGACATAAGAAGATGTAAACGAATACTAATTGAATATTAAGTAGACAACTTGTCCAAAAAATCTTGAGTTCAAAATAACAACAACATTTTTTTAGAATGTGCTGAATAATTATTTCTCAGGATATAAAAAGTAATTCCT
>NW_007227047.1:0-762 GCF_000164805.1 Carlito syrichta
AAAAATAATAATTTTGACTTCAAAGTGTCCAAGCACTGATCATCTAGAATGAAAACTATCTAGATTGGTAACAGTTTTTGTGAACACAAATAAAAAGGAAGTTTAATTGACAAAAAATACAATATGTGATGGAATGAAGCTTGGCTACTCTAAAGCATATGCATCATCAGGTTGCATTGGTAAGAAAAAGTAATAGCAACAAATGACTTTTGTGCTTCAAATATTATGTGGAATGAATATAGTTTCCAGTATCTTCTTACAAGGTTGCATAAAATTGTGTAAGTCTAGATGAAATTCAGAGAAGGTTGATCAGACTGAACAGGACTCTAGAAATAATGTTTCATGACAAAAGGCTAATAAATCTAAGGAAGTTACATACGGACATAAGAAGATGTAAACGAATACTAATTGAATATTAAGTAGACAACTTGTCCAAAAAATCTTGAGTTCAAAATAACAACAACATTTTTTTAGAATGTGCTGAATAATTATTTCTCAGGATATAAAAAGTAATTCCTTCTTTGAGAGAGGAAATTGAAGGAGTTTTCCTATACATTTTCTCTCATAGTTACATAATTCTCCAACCATTTCTGAAATAAAGTTGAAATTTCTTAGTCAAAATCTTTGTACAGGCTTAGAGACAAAACTCATAATATATCAGTTCAGTAAAATGTATTTTAACAAGTAATATTTGGAAAACAAAGCAAGTAAAATTAAATCTAAACTTCATAATTTTAAGGTCTTTTCTCATCTCTGCTGCCC
>NW_007227048.1:0-2047 GCF_000164805.1 Carlito syrichta
AATATCACTAGAAATTCTGAGCTGAATGTCTCTATAACTATATTTATCATATCCCCCCCCAAAAAAACTACTGACTCCTTGTCCTGGTTCCCCTTTATCTAACTGCCACCCTCTGAAGTTTTATAATTTCTGATCTCTTTAACAATATCCTATTCTGTCTCCCTATCTTCTATCTCTTTTAATCTATGTTGTACACTGAGTGATATTTCTACACTGTAAAGTTTTCATGATAGAATCTACTTAAAATATTTCTAAGGCTTGACCTAAATTTTCTGCACATTTCATACTCTTTAGATTATCATATGAATCTTCTATTTACCTTTTATTTTCAATAGGCAGTGAGCAGCTGACTACTGCTGAGATTTCTGTTCACCTCCTATTCTTCCTCCAACATTCTTAAAATCATTTTTAGCATGTAGTCGGTATTAAATAAAAATGTTTTCAAAAAAAGAATAAAGAAAAAGAGAAAGATAAGCAATTTGTATCATGATTTCTCTATTTATTACCAAATCTTGAATTGTTTGCCCTTTAAAATGCTACCCTATTATCTCAAAGAGATGTTTTGACACTGATAAAATTTATATGAAAGCAATTTACTATATATAAAACTATACACATTTACAAACAATTAATAACAATACCTACTGAAAACAGTGTATGGTGATAGAAAGCTTGAAATACTTGGAACTAGAAGAACAGAGCACTCCAAGTATGCTCTATTTATGCCTAAGTACTCTTGAAAGAAACATTAGGTCAAACATTCTAAAATTCAGATGGGCTTCTGTGTATATTGAAATATTATTAGTTACCATGCCTTCACAAATGGTCCAGGGTAACCTCAAGTTATCTAATATAGGTGGAAGTTTTGTTAAATAGCATAATACTCTACAAGTATAAGGTATTATTTATAGTTAACTATTAAATATCTTATACAGGCAAACCATTGCAAGGAATACACATTCACAGAAGTAGAGTGTTTTAATGGAAGGAACTAGGACGTTGGGCTCCAGCAAGCTGAATTCTTCTTTAGTCAGTTACCCACTATGTTTGACTACAACACTTGGTCTTTAAATCTCAGAGACAAGTTTGGGCCTCCAACTGCTCCTTATTTTCCCTGGTTTAGGACCAGGCACCCTTTGTGTGGTTATGTGTCCCCCTCTCCCATACCCTGGAAGTGCTCAGCGACTGCTGACCCCTCCCCTGTGCTAAAGTGATGAATGTTCTGGTCTCACTTATGAATGAGAATATGTGGCATTCAGTTCTTTGTTTCTGTGATAGAACACTAAGTATGATAGTCTCCAGCTCCATTCACTTTGCTGTGAAATCCATGACTTTGCTCCTCTTTATGACTGCATAATACTCCATTACATATATGTACTTTTTAAAAATCCAGTTTATTTTTGATGGGCAGTAGGGTTGGTTCCATGTTTTTGCTATTATGAACAGAGCAGTTATAAAGATATGTTTGCAGGTGTCTTTTTGATAGAATGATTTATGTTCCTCTGGGTATATTCCCAGAAGAGGTATTGCTGGATCATATGGAAGGTCAATTTTTAGGTCTTTTAGGAATCTCCAGACTGTTTTCCATAGAGACTGTACTAGCCTACACTCCCACCAACAGTGCAGATGCTCCACACCTGAGCCCAGCATCTGTTGCTTTTTTTATTTACTCACCTTCATGTAGCCCATTTGTCTAGCTAATCCTGATTTGTACCTCACATGTCTATAAAAAATAAAATAAAATAAAGAGCACTGCAAACTATTTTATAGAATGTGAAAAATGTAAATTAGAGAATTTTATGAAAACCATGAATGCAGTATGTGAACTATATCATTAAGAAATATTGAATATGTAAAGTGTATTGACGTAATTCACAAAATTATAATTGAATCATAAGGACTTTAATGTAAGCTGCCAGGTCAATGAATATCTATTGGTAGTCAGTGCTTCATTAGATAATGTTATAGGAAAGTAATTATTTGTAGAAAGAAAATAATAAATTTTCATAGTGCCTAAATGAATTGTTTGTTTAAATGACTTTGTCCA
>NW_007227049.1:0-730 GCF_000164805.1 Carlito syrichta
CATCTATGCAACTAGGAACTGTAAAAAAAGATATAACATTTAAATTTACACCTTTTTTTACAACTTAATACATCACCTTTCTAAAACTTAATTCCTTACAAAAAATATGCATTTTTAATAGTCCCCTTTTAGAAATATGAGGCCATATAGGGCAGTAGACATCAAGCACATTTCTTAAGGACTCCGAGAATCAATTATTCACTGTAAAACAAGGACAATAACAGTACCCCTCCATAGAGTTGTTGTGAGAAGTAAATGAGATGATACAAAGAAACTAGCAGAGTGTGTGCCATATAAATTATAGCTATTATTTATTGAGTAATAAATAATACTTAATTCAGGCCATTTGGTCTCAAAAACTATGATATGGATGGAAAAGCAAACTCTGGACCTGCTTAAGTAGAAAGGAATAGTTGGATTTAGTGGTAATTTAGTTCTTTTGCCAAGAAGAGAAGAAAGGACTCTGCTTCAAAACTAGAGAAGAATTTAATGTCTTGTAAGAACAAGTCTACTTTCCTTCCCCAAAGGCAGACTTCCAAGCAGAGATATGGAGTGCAGCATCTGTGTGTGGAGACCAAGCAGCTCTCCAGGCAGCTCTCAAACCTAGACACCAGCTTCACCTGCTGTAACAGGGGCCAGTGAAGAGTTTGCGAATGAGAAAGAAAACACGGCTCATGTTGTTTTATCGCGTTGCTCAAGCCATCACTTCATTTATTTCCCTCTTATGTTT
>NW_007227050.1:0-922 GCF_000164805.1 Carlito syrichta
AAAAAATATGCATTTTTAATAGTCCCCTTTTAGAAATATGAGGCCATATAGGGCAGTAGACATCAAGCACATTTCTTAAGGACTCCGAGAATCAATTATTCACTGTAAAACAAGGACAATAACAGTACCCCTCCATAGAGTTGTTGTGAGAAGTAAATGAGATGATACAAAGAAACTAGCAGAGTGTGTGCCATATAAATTATAGCTATTATTTATTGAGTAATAAATAATACTTAATTCAGGCCATTTGGTCTCAAAAACTATGATATGGATGGAAAAGCAAACTCTGGACCTGCTTAAGTAGAAAGGAATAGTTGGATTTAGTGGTAATTTAGTTCTTTTGCCAAGAAGAGAAGAAAGGACTCTGCTTCAAAACTAGAGAAGAATTTAATGTCTTGTAAGAACAAGTCTACTTTCCTTCCCCAAAGGCAGACTTCCAAGCAGAGATATGGAGTGCAGCATCTGTGTGTGGAGACCAAGCAGCTCTCCAGGCAGCTCTCAAACCTAGACACCAGCTTCACCTGCTGTAACAGGGGCCAGTGAAGAGTTTGCGAATGAGGAAAGAAAAACACGGCTCATGTTGTTTTATCGCGTTGCTCAAGCCATCACTTCATTTATTTCCCTCTTATGTTTAGGCAGATTCATGTGAGGCAAATTACACCCTATGAGAAGCTAATTAATAATAATTTTTATAAAGTAAAACCTGTTGCTTTGGCAAGGTCGTGGTAGATCAATTGAATGTGTCCAGTTCTGTTGGAATAATACATTCTTTCACAGTATTAGAGATTCTATAAAATCCACATGCTTTGTACAACCTAGATGAGATTAAAGACAGGCAATTAATCGCCTCTGCATTTTCTTATCAGGGACAAGTAGGTTTTTGGACAAAGGTTTTATTTAATTATTTTAAAATGTATATCCC
>NW_007227051.1:0-769 GCF_000164805.1 Carlito syrichta
TTTTTTTCATTCCTAGTTCAAAGAATGCCCTAAAACTGTACAGACGAAAAGCAAAAAAATACACTTACATCAACTTCTGAGATGGGAGTATCTTTGAGATTTAACCCCTAAAACATGTGTTAGAGTGGCTGGTTGATATCTTAATCCGTAAATTTAGTTAACTTCTCTGTTGACTTCATCACAATAAGGTGAAGTAATTAAAAAGGAAGCCATTTTAATTCAAACTTCAATCTTCCTGCCATTTATGGATTTGAAGTCACTGGTTTCCACTGTTTACGATGTATAGGTAACATTTTTTTTTTTTCCTAAATGCAGATGTATGAAAATCCTGCTAGAAAGGCAATGTCCTGGCTGCCAAGCCAACTCCTATCAATAAGAAGGTATTGCTTCATTATTCTTTCATTCATGGAAACTCATAAAAACTAATGAAATTTTTAAAAACTTGCTTAAGAAAACTAGTCATCGAGTGAGGGTAAAATCTGTCTAAAAATTGAAAATGTGATTTTGCAGTGCTAAACAAATTATCCTTAATAGAAGTGTGACTGAACAAGGACAGAATATGTTACAGTCACAGTCTTAGTATATTTTCTTCCGTGAATGAACATCAAGAGTCCATGATGTTTCTATAATCTACAAAGACTTAATTTCATCTCATGAGTGTGTAGTCTTACTTCAACCACGATTTTGCATCTGTTTCTGGAGTGCTACAGAAGAGAGCTATATTAATAACAACATCAATAACTACAACAATAATAATAATGATAATAAC
>NW_007227052.1:0-724 GCF_000164805.1 Carlito syrichta
GAGTAAATTTTGTTTATTCATTCAGCCCATGGATGAACATTTAGGTTGTTTCTACTTTTTGACTATTGGGGAAAATGCTGCTATGAACACTGGTGTACAAATATTCTTTTGTGCTCCTACTTAAAGCCATTTTAATCACCTTTTAGATTAGGTTTGATATTTTTCACTGAACATCATTTATATATCTTTGCATCGGCCTTGACTGAATATCTGATTTATAATAGCTGTAGTATATTCATTTTTAATATAATTTTCTAAACTTGAAAATTATAATTAAAATTTAAAAATTCATTTGAATTAAAATTTTAAACTAAAAATTAATTTTAGTATTTACAGTAAAGTATGAAAAACCACTGAAGGCTTCAGACTCCCTACTCTTTAACAAATACATGCACACTAAAATTCATAAGCAACTCAGGGAATTTATGGAACTCTTCCATTGTATTGTTGGTTTAAGAGTTTAGAGTTCTCATTTTCCTTCATCACAGATATCACTGAAACTTTGAAACAGCCTTTTCATTTTTTACTTATTACTAGAGGTTGGGTAGAGGTCTGCAAATAAGGAAACACATGATTGGGTTATTATTTCTGGCCTGATATACACTTCAGGGTGTTGAAGCATTTGAGCCCTCTATTCATTTGTTATTTGGAAATTATTTTTAATGTTATTTATTTATTTACAATTAATAAATGGCACCAGAGGCACTGAAGAAGGAAAAAGTTT
>NW_007227053.1:0-828 GCF_000164805.1 Carlito syrichta
AGCTGTAGTATATTCATTTTTAATATAATTTTCTAAACTTGAAAATTATAATTAAAATTTAAAAATTCATTTGAATTAAAATTTTAAACTAAAAATTAATTTTAGTATTTACAGTAAAGTATGAAAAACCACTGAAGGCTTCAGACTCCCTACTCTTTAACAAATACATGCACACTAAAATTCATAAGCAACTCAGGGAATTTATGGAACTCTTCCATTGTATTGTTGGTTTAAGAGTTTAGAGTTCTCATTTTCCTTCATCACAGATATCACTGAAACTTTGAAACAGCCTTTTCATTTTTTACTTATTACTAGAGGTTGGGTAGAGGTCTGCAAATAAGGAAACACATGATTGGGTTATTATTTCTGGCCTGATATACAGTTCAGGGTGTTGAAGCATTTGAGCCCTCTATTCATTTGTTATTTGGAAATTATTTTTAATGTTATTTATTTATTTACAATTAATAAATGGCACCAGAGGCACTGAAGAAGGAAAAAGTTTCTAATACTCACATGTATCACTGCTCCAACCAATATCTGGAATCACAACTGGGTTTTAGGTAATGGCTAGAAGACTATTGAGGAGCATAGCAGAAAAAGCCTCGATTGTCTTGAAGAGCCTGTTAGTAGGAATAGGGATGCTAAGATCTCTGCTAGTGATGACTCAAAAAAAAGTAAGGAGATAATAGAGAAAATCTATATTGCCTTAGAGACATCATTTGCGTCTTGTAAATCATTATAACAGACTTTTTGTAGAAATATAAATGTTAAAGGTCTCTTGTATAGAGTAAAATGTGAGAAAAAAGAAATAAATATAGAAAAGAGCTA
>NW_007227054.1:0-683 GCF_000164805.1 Carlito syrichta
CAAAGTCATACACCCAGCAGGTGGTCGAACCAGGATTCAAATTCAGGCACCCTGGCTCCCGAGTCCATGCTAGCAATTCTATTTTTTTCTTTTCTTTTCTTTTCTTTTTTTTTTTTTTTGAGTCAGGGTCTCACACTGTCACCCAGGCTGGAGTGCAGTTTCACTATCACGGCCAACACAGCCTCGACCTCCTGAGTTCAAGTGATCCTTCCACTTTAGCCTCCTAGTAGCTGGGGCTGCAGATACGCACCACCATGCCTGGCTAATTTTTTTACTTTTTGTAGAACTGAGGTCTCGCTATGTTGCCCAGGCTCAGCAATCCTATTTTTAACGAATTTATCCTAATAAAATAATTGGAAATATTCTATAATATTTATATACAATAATGTTCATCAAGGTATTACTTGTGTATTAAAAAAAAAAAGAAAATGTGTGACACTGATATGGAGAGAGGCCGTGCAACCATTCACTTCTGTGTGGTGGGTACCGTGCTGGTAGCATAGAACACTCAGGTGCCCAGCCACGGTGAAGTGGATCCATACTCAGGTAAGTGACACACTCAGGCAAGGCCAGAGAATGAGGAGCTGGAGGTTGGACCGCCTTGTGGCTGAAAGTTCTGGCCTTGAGATCAGACACTCCAGGGTTAAAATACCGGCCCTACCGCTTACTAGAAATGTGGAACC
>NW_007227055.1:0-561 GCF_000164805.1 Carlito syrichta
GATACCTTAACATATTATTTATAATTATTTTATATTCTCTGTGTGGTAATTTCAAAAGCTGCATTATGACTATTTTTTTATGCCTGCTTTGTCTCTTTAGACTGTGTTTTTTTTCATTATTTAGTTGAATATTAGATATGCTGAATTTGTAATTGGAAATGAAGTAAATAAGTTTTTCTTGTTAGAGTCTATGTCTACTTGGCTGGTGGTTGGAATATTATTTAAACTAAATACTTCATGCTTGCTGTACTTGTAGGTATGTGAAGTACCATTCTTCCTTAGTGTCCTCATTTGGTCTCCATGTTAGGCTTGTGATGGAGAATGTTCTGAAAATATCTCAAGTGGTTAATTTCTTCTTTCTCTATGCCCCAAATTATGTTATTTTACTTTTCAATGTGAAAACCAAGTGAAGTTTCTGGATATAATCATTAGGCCTTCTCTAAGACTACAGACCCACTTTAGAAGTGTCCACTTTAGTTTACATTGCCTCCAATAATTCATCAAAATTACAATTTAAACTGTCCTTCCATCTTGTTGCTCCAAATTTCTGTTCTATTTCTG
>NW_007227056.1:0-714 GCF_000164805.1 Carlito syrichta
TATTTAGTTGAATATTAGATATGCTGAATTTGTAATTGGAAATGAAGTAAATAAGTTTTTCTTGTTAGAGTCTATGTCTACTTGGCTGGTGGTTGGAATATTATTTAAACTAAATACTTCATGCTTGCTGTACTTGTAGGTATGTGAAGTACCATTCTTCCTTAGTGTCCTCATTTGGTCTCCATGTTAGGCTTGTGATGGAGAATGTTCTGAAAATATCTCAAGTGGTTAATTTCTTCTTTCTCTATGCCCCAAATTATGTTATTTTACTTTTCAATGTGAAAACCAAGTGAAGTTTCTGGATATAATCATTAGGCCTTCTCTAAGACTACAGACCCACTTTAGAAGTGTCCACTTTAGTTTACATTGCCTCCAATAATTCATCAAAATTACAATTTAAACTGTCCTTCCATCTTGTTGCTCCAAATTTCTGTTCTATTTCTGATCTACATTTACTTTACATATGCCATAAATTCAAAAATACTATTTCTATTTTTGTTTTTAATTATCTTTGAGGATATTTAAAATAAAGAAAATATAGTACTTTTTATTTACTCACATATGTACCACTTCTGTTGCTATTGATTCCTTTATGTAGATTCAGTTTTCCATCTGGTATATTTCTTATTCCTGAGAACTACTTTTAAACTAACTTATTTTTTTTTTTAGTTGGAGTCTCATTCTGTCGCCCAGACTGGAGTGCAGTGGCCGCTC
>NW_007227057.1:0-747 GCF_000164805.1 Carlito syrichta
CCCCACATCTTTAAAATAAAAATTTAAAAGATAAATAAATAAATAAAATGGGGCAGTAAGATCTATTTCACAGGATTAAGTATAAAGTGCTCCCACCAATGACTGGCACAGAGTACCCTTTTCTCTTGTCCCTTTGTTATCCCCAGTAAGTAGGCTGCTCCCACTGTAGTCTTCATGTCTGCATTTCAGGCAACAAGAGGAGAAAGGGGACACAAAGAAGAACATTTCTCCGTCACTAAGAATACTTCCTGGAAATTGCACACCTGACTTCCACTTTCATCCCACTGGCCTGAACGTGGTTGCATGGCCACACCCAGTTGACTCCAAGGGAAGCTGAGAAATGTAGTCTATATTCTTGGCAAGTATTTACGGGCCCAGCTGATATTTGGATGTTTTATTTCTAAGAAAGAAGAGGATTATCTGTCATAGATTGAGTTTCTCAGGGAGCAGACTCTGAGACAAAGTTCAGCTTGGAGAATGCTTGTTGGATCAGTAATGATAGGAGGGAGAAGTCAGGCTACGATGCAGGGCCCATGACAGCCTCAGCAGGCTCTCCCAGGTTACCCTGGCATTAAGTGACCAGGCCTTTATGCTCCTACATTAGTCAGTCACTAAGTAAAGGCTAATCTGGCACCATGGGTAAGGCAGCTATTGGCAGTTGAGGTAACCCTTGAAGAGACTGACTGCTGAAGGTCTTCTGCCGACAGCACTACCAGCAACTGGGCCAATATGTCTTTCACAGAAGAG
>NW_007227058.1:0-436 GCF_000164805.1 Carlito syrichta
GATTCAACACAATACCCATTAAATTACCAACATCATTCTTCTCAGACCTGGAAACGACAAGACAGAAATTCATATGGAAACAAAAAAGAGAACAAATAGCTCAAACAATCCTCAGACAAAGGATCAAAGTGGGAAGTAGCATACTTCCAGACTTTAAACCCTACTATAAGGCTACAATAGTCAAAATGGCCTGGTATTCGTACAAGAAAAGGTATATAAACCAATGGAACAAGATAGAGATTCAGAAGCAAAAATCTCAACTCTCCATCAACTCTTCTTTGATAAGGCCATCAATAAACAACCACTGGGGATTAGAGACCTTATTCAGCAAACTGGCCTTATTCAGCAAACTGGCTGACCACATGCAGAAGAATGAAACAGGACCCCTGCCTATCACCTTATATAAAAATCAACTCTAAGTGGATCAAAGACCTAA
>NW_007227059.1:0-759 GCF_000164805.1 Carlito syrichta
GGCCACGAGAGAGGCACGTGGGGACAAGTGGGGTGTGTGAGAAATTGGGTGTGCATCTCTTGAAGTTGCGGGCGAAGAACTAGATGGGTCTTTTTTTTTTTTTTTTTGAGTTAGAGTCTCACTCTGTCGCCCAGACTGGAGTGCAGTGGCCGCTCCCGGCCACCGCAGCCTCGCCTGCTGGGCTCCAGCGATCCTTCCGCCTCAGCCCTCCTAGTAGCCGGAATTACAGGCATGTGCCACCACGCCTGGCTGATTTTTTTATTTATTGTAGAGATGAGGTTTCGCTGCCCAGATGGGTCTCAAACCCGCAGGCTCAGGCAATTCACTCACCTCAGCCTCCCAAAGGCGTGGGATTACAGGCTGAGCCACCGAGCCCGGCTGGATGGGTCTTTTAAAGGAAGCTTCAAGAATGCCCACCCCATTAGGTGGCAGAGATTCCTCTATGAACTCATGTCCGGGCCTGGTTTGAGCTGTTTTGAGTGTGGTGAGGAACCGGAGATGCCCAGGGTGATTGTATCTGCTTCTGGTAGGAGGGTTAAGCCCGTGTTCAAAATGGAAGCCACGCATGGGCATGGTGACTCACACCTCTAATCCCAGCACTTTGGGAGGATGAGGTGGGAGGATTGCTTGAGGTCAAGAGTTTGAGACCAGCTTGGGCAACATAGTGAGACCCTGTCTCTACAAAAAATAATGAAATAATTAAAAAAACAAAACAAACAGAAGCACATGGAGGTATCAGAATTTGCTTCGGGGCTGGGA
>NW_007227060.1:0-526 GCF_000164805.1 Carlito syrichta
TCACCTCAGCCTCCCAAAGGCGTGGGATTACAGGCTGAGCCACCGAGCCCGGCTGGATGGGTCTTTTAAAGGAAGCTTCAAGAATGCCCACCCCATTAGGTGGCAGAGATTCCTCTATGAACTCATGTCCGGGCCTGGTTTGAGCTGTTTTGAGTGTGGTGAGGAACCGGAGATGCCCAGGGTGATTGTATCTGCTTCTGGTAGGAGGGTTAAGCCCGTGTTCAAAATGGAAGCCACGCATGGGCATGGTGACTCACACCTCTAATCCCAGCACTTTGGGAGGATGAGGTGGGAGGATTGCTTGAGGTCAAGAGTTTGAGACCAGCTTGGGCAACATAGTGAGACCCTGTCTCTACAAAAAATAATGAAATAATTAAAAAAACAAAACAAACAGAAGCACATGGAGGTATCAGAATTTTGCTTCGGGGCTGGGATAGGTCATTATGGAAGGTAAGGGTGTGAGTGGGAAGGCCTGTTTGTTCAACAAACAAAAGTCTGGGCCTCGACTTCCTATCTCTAGTGGTGA
>NW_007227061.1:0-1316 GCF_000164805.1 Carlito syrichta
GCCACCGAGCCCGGCTGGATGGGTCTTTTAAAGGAAGCTTCAAGAATGCCCACCCCATTAGGTGGCAGAGATTCCTCTATGAACTCATGTCCGGGCCTGGTTTGAGCTGTTTTGAGTGTGGTGAGGAACCGGAGATGCCCAGGGTGATTGTATCTGCTTCTGGTAGGAGGGTTAAGCCCGTGTTCAAAATGGAAGCCACGCATGGGCATGGTGACTCACACCTCTAATCCCAGCACTTTGGGAGGATGAGGTGGGAGGATTGCTTGAGGTCAAGAGTTTGAGACCAGCTTGGGCAACATAGTGAGACCCTGTCTCTACAAAAAATAATGAAATAATTAAAAAAACAAAACAAACAGAAGCACATGGAGGTATCAGAATTTTGCTTCGGGGCTGGGATAGGTCATTATGGAAGGTAAGGGTGTGAGTGAGAAGGCCTGTTTGTTCAACAAACAAAAGTCTGGGCCTCGACTTCCTATCTCTAGTGGTGAGAATGTCTTTCTTCCTGCTGGTACTGGTAGGGCACCTTTCATACGAGAACTGATCTCCTTTCAGAGGAGGTCGGAGTGCCCTCTGTGCAGTGCTATGTTTTAAACACCTTCAACTCAAAACCATCCGTGTGCCCAAGCGGTGTGCTCTGAGTGGCGTATCCTGCCACTCCCTGTGCTGACCATGTGCCAAGCATGGTTTTACATGCCTTGTAAGTATCAGCTTTCATCCTCTTATCTGTGTGAGGCAGACACAGCTCTTGTTCCCATTTTACGGATGAGGAGATTGAGGTGAAGAAGGGAGAGTACCTTTTCCAGGCTGCAGAGTCAGTATGTGGCAGAGCTGTAAGCCCTCGGTTGGATCTGGGAGCCCTGACCCATTTCACCCTGCCTCTGGATGATTTATGCTGCTTTGTGGCTGGCCATGTTGTTACTTACATAAGGATCAGACTCATATTCAACTTTATATTCACCAGAATGTGAGTTAGCCATCAAGAAAGCCTTACAAACTGATAAAAATGTGTCTTTGCAGGCTGGGTATGGTGGTTCACACCTGTAGTCCCAGAACCTTGGGAGGCCGAGGCAAGAGGACTGTCTGAGCCTAGGAGTTCGAGACCAGCCTGGGCAACCTGACAAGGCCTTGTCTTTACAAAGAAAAATCAAAAAGTGTAGCTGGGTGTGGTGGCATTCACCTGTGGTTCCAGCTACTTGGAAGGCTGAGGCAGAAGGATCACCTTAGCCCCGCAGGTAGAGGCTGCAGTGGCCATCAGCGTGCCATTGCACTCCAGCCTGGATGACAGAGCAAGACTGCAACTCAAAAACAAAACAAAA
>NW_007227062.1:0-698 GCF_000164805.1 Carlito syrichta
AGATTCCTAGAAACAAATGAAAATGAAGAAACATCTTACCAAAACCTCTGAGATGCCATGAAATCAGTTCTAAGGCAGGAATTTATATCTCTATGAGCACACATCAAGAAAACGGAAAAATCACAAATAGAGAGCCTAACAAATCACCTAAGGGAGCAGGAAAGAGAAGACCACCAAAACCTGAACTTCAGCAGAAGAATCCAAATCACCAAAATGAGAGCCCAAATACAGGACACAGAAGACAAAAATATCATAGAAAACATCAACAAAACAAAAAGCTGGTTCTTTGAAAGAATTAACAAGATTGATGGACCCCTAGCCAGAATGACCAAGAAAAAGAGAGAAGCCCAAATAAAAAACAAACAGCCCCATTAAAAAGTGGGCAAAAGACATGAACAGACATTTCTCAAAAGAAGACATACAGACAGCTAACAGACAATGAAAAAGTGCTCAGCCTCACTCATCATCAGAGAAATGCAAATCAAAACAATATTGAGATACCACCTAACCCCAGTAAGAATGGCCATCATTAATAAAACAAACAACAACAGATGCTGGCAAGGATGCAGAGAAAAAGGGATGCTTCTACACTGCTGGTGGGAATGCAAACTAGTGCGCCCACTTTGGAAAACAGTGCGGCGGTTTCTGAAAGAACTAGAAGTTGATCCTTCCATATGACCCAGCAATTCCCCTGTTGG
>NW_007227063.1:0-797 GCF_000164805.1 Carlito syrichta
CGAATCCAAATCACCAAAATGAGAGCCCAAATACAGGACACAGAAGACAAAAATATCATAGAAAACATCAACAAAACAAAAAGCTGGTTCTTTGAAAGAATTAACAAGATTGATGGACCCCTAGCCAGAATGACCAAGAAAAAGAGAGAAGCCCAAATAAAAAACAAACAGCCCCATTAAAAAGTGGGCAAAAGACATGAACAGACATTTCTCAAAAGAAGACATACAGACAGCTAACAGACAATGAAAAAGTGCTCAGCCTCACTCATCATCAGAGAAATGCAAATCAAAACAATATTGAGATACCACCTAACCCCAGTAAGAATGGCCATCATTAATAAAACAAACAACAACAGATGCTGGCAAGGATGCAGAGAAAAAGGGATGCTTCTACACTGCTGGTGGGAATGCAAACTAGTGCGCCCACTTTGGAAAACAGTGCGGCGGTTTCTGAAAGAACTAGAAGTTGACCTTCCATATGACCCAGCAATTCCCCTGTTGGGAATATACCCAGAGGGACTCAAATCATTCTACAAAAAAAGATACCTGCATACCTATTCACAATAGCAAAACATGTTGCCCATCAAAGCTGTACCGGATAAAAAAATGTGGTACATATACATAATGGAATATTATGCAGCCATAAAGACGAACAAACATATGGACTTTGCAGCAACTTTGATGAATTTAGAGTTGATCATACTTGGTGATCTATCACAGAAACAAAGAACAGAGTACCATATGTTCTCACTCATAAGCGGACCTTGAACATTGTAATACTATAAGACCACAACTGG
>NW_007227064.1:0-1777 GCF_000164805.1 Carlito syrichta
AAAGGTCCTATTTATACTGTACTCTTAAAAATGGTTAAGTTGGTAAATTTTACATTATGTGTATTCTACCACATTCTTCCTATTTATTTCATCAGCTTTAGTGGGTACATACAGTTTTTGACTGCATGGTTGTATTGTATAGTGGTGAAAAAGACTGGGCTTTAAAATTTATGCCCTTTTCCCCTACAAAAATAAAAATCTGAGATAATTACCCCCAGCTGCCTACATAACTTCCTTCAACAACTGACCTGCTATGCCAATGGCTTCTGGCCTGGCCTAGCTAGAATACTAGGTCTCCCACCAGCCCTGCAGCTAGGATCAGCAAGGGAGCCACCGGAGTTGATGTCACTGGGAGGGGGTTTCCAGGAGAGCTCTTGAAAGGGGATGACTCAGCTGGCA
The DNA here is from genome assembly GCF_000164805.1 of Carlito syrichta. Lineage (NCBI taxonomy): Eukaryota > Metazoa > Chordata > Mammalia > Primates > Tarsiidae > Carlito > Carlito syrichta. The sequence goes on from NW_007227064.1 coordinate 400, forward strand.
GCCACCCCAGTGGTACCTGCTGCAGGCATCTTGTATTCACGAGGTGACCTTGAGAGCAGAAATCTCGATTTAAGAGCAGCTGAGCCAAAAGAAGGCAAGAACCTAGGTCTCTGCCCACCATGGGCTGCTGCACCAGCCCAAGACTGCTGGCCTCTGGTCTTTTCTATGACAGAAAGGTTAACCTCTATCTTATTTAAGCCACAGTTACTTGAGTTTTCTCCTAAATATCCCAAACCTAATCTTAGTTGAGACATCATCCTCATTATCACACAAAGAAAACCAGGGCAGAGGAATGGAGTCATCTTTATCCTCTAGGTGCCAAGAATAAGTAGCTTGATTTAATTCATAAGCTAAGCATTGAAAACCCTAAACACAAATAGGCAGTAGCACCAAGGAAACCTGACTTAACTGAGTAGCAGTAAGATTGATATAATAACACTGCAAATAAAATCTGAGGATATAAGTCAACGGCGGGCAAACTACAGTCTGTCACCTGATTTTTAAAAATAATTTTGCTGGAACACAGCCACACCTGCTCACTTACTGTCCATGGCTGCTACATATGGACAGGCTACAACCACAGATCAGTTGCCACAAAGACCCCGTAGCCTACAAAGCTTAAAATATCTGGCCCTTTATAGAAAATTTGTTGCTAATCTCTAATGTAAGTTACTGATCTTGGGAAGACCAATATCTTGGGAAAAGTATAAAGAGAATTTGATTTGGAGATGTTAAGTACAAATCATTGCATATAAGAAGTAATTTGCATCTTGTTCCTTCTCTGCCTCTGGCTCCCTCTAACGGGGTCTCCGTTCTGTTCCCAGATGAATCCCTGACTACCTGGTTTACATTGCAGAACTGTATGTACACTCACACTTATCACGCAATTTAGAATGAAAAATCTTAAAGAATTAAAAAATACTACAATACTATATACTTTGGTGTAACTTCCCTAAAACACCATAACCCTATTTTGCACAGAAAACTAAAATAGCATTTATTCTGTTAGCTGAAGACTCCCAGGTTCTCCAATTTTACTGGGCTTTAAGCATGTGAGCTCAGCTATCTAGGAAAACAGCCATCTCTCCCGATAAGGTCAAACTGTTCTATGTGAGGGTGCTTGTAAGTTTTGCTCCTAACAAAGAAGGAGAAAAGGCCAGAAGGGCAGAATCCAAAGTGTGGGTCCAGCATGCAATTCTATAGTCCCAGCTACTCAAGAGGATGAGGCAGGAGGACTGCTTGAGCTCAGGAGTTTTAGACCAGTCTGGGTAACAAAGAGAGGCTCCGTTTCTTATTTAAAAAAAAAAAAAGCATGGGTGCTTCTAGCCCCTTACCAACTTTCTCAGGCAGGGAACCCAGGGTGACAAATCAGCCCCAG
>NW_007227065.1:0-836 GCF_000164805.1 Carlito syrichta
TCAGCTTTAGTGGGTACATACAGTTTTTGACTGCATGGTTGTATTGTATAGTGGTGAAAAAGACTGGGCTTTAAAATTTATGCCCTTTTCCCCTACAAAAATAAAAATCTGAGATAATTACCCCCAGCTGCCTACATAACTTCCTTCAACAACTGACCTGCTATGCCAATGGCTTCTGGCCTGGCCTAGCTAGAATACTAGGTCTCCCACCAGCCCTGCAGCTAGGATCAGCAAGGGAGCCACCGGAGTTGATGTCACTGGGAGGGGGTTTCCAGGAGAGCTCTTGAAAGGGGATGACTCAGCTGGCAGCCACCCCAGTGGTACCTGCTGCAGGCATCTTGTATTCACGAGGTGACCTTGAGAGCAGAAATCTCGATTTAAGAGCAGCTGAGCCAAAAGAAGGCAAGAACCTAGGTCTCTGCCCACCATGGGCTGCTGCACCAGCCCAAGACTGCTGGCCTCTGGTCTTTTCTATGACAGAAAGGTTAACCTCTATCTTATTTAAGCCACAGTTACTTGAGTTTTCTCCTAAATATCCCAAACCTAATCTTAGTTGAGACATCATCCTCATTATCACACAAAGAAAACCAGGGCAGAGGAATGGAGTCATCTTTATCCTCTAGGTGCCAAGAATAAGTAGCTTGATTTAATTCATAAGCTAAGCATTGAAAACCCTAAACACAAATAGGCAGTAGCACCAAGGAAACCTGACTTAACTGAGTAGCAGTAAGATTGATATAATAACACTGCAAATAAAATCTGAGGATATAAGTCAACGGCGGGCAAACTACAGTCTTGTCACCTGATTTTTAAAATAATTTTGCTGGAACACAGCC
>NW_007227066.1:0-798 GCF_000164805.1 Carlito syrichta
AGAGCAGCTGAGCCAAAAGAAGGCCAGGAACCTAGGTCTCTGCCCACCATGGGCTGCTGCACCAGCCCAAGACTGCTGGCCTCTGGTCTTTTCTATGACAGAAAGGTTAACCTCTATCTTATTTAAGCCACAGTTACTTGAGTTTTCTCCTAAATATCCCAAACCTAATCTTAGTTGAGACATCATCCTCATTATCACACAAAGAAAACCAGGGCAGAGGAATGGAGTCATCTTTATCCTCTAGGTGCCAAGAATAAGTAGCTTGATTTAATTCATAAGCTAAGCATTGAAAACCCTAAACACAAATAGGCAGTAGCACCAAGGAAACCTGACTTAACTGAGTAGCAGTAAGATTGATATAATAACACTGCAAATAAAATCTGAGGATATAAGTCAACGGCGGGCAAACTACAGTCTGTCACCTGATTTTTAAAAATAATTTTGCTGGAACACAGCCACACCTGCTCACTTACTGTCCATGGCTGCTACATATGGACAGGCTACAACCACAGATCAGTTGCCACAAAGACCCCGTAGCCTACAAAGCTTAAAATATCTGGCCCTTTATAGAAAATTTGTTGCTAATCTCTAATGTAAGTTACTGATCTTGGGAAGACCAATATCTTGGGAAAAGTATAAAGAGAATTTGATTTGGAGATGTTAAGTACAAATCATTGCATATAAGAAGTAATTTGCATCTTGTTCCTTCTCTGCCTCTGGCTCCCTCTAACGGGGTCTCCGTTCTGTTCCCTGATGAATCCCTGACTACCTGGTTTACATTGCAGAACTGTATGTACA
>NW_007227067.1:0-785 GCF_000164805.1 Carlito syrichta
CTTAGTTGAGACATCATCCTCATTATCACACAAAGAAAACCAGGGCAGAGGAATGGAGTCATCTTTATCCTCTAGGTGCCAAGAATAAGTAGCTTGATTTAATTCATAAGCTAAGCATTGAAAACCCTAAACACAAATAGGCAGTAGCACCAAGGAAACCTGACTTAACTGAGTAGCAGTAAGATTGATATAATAACACTGCAAATAAAATCTGAGGATATAAGTCAACGGCGGGCAAACTACAGTCTGTCACCTGATTTTTAAAAATAATTTTGCTGGAACACAGCCACACCTGCTCACTTACTGTCCATGGCTGCTACATATGGACAGGCTACAACCACAGATCAGTTGCCACAAAGACCCCGTAGCCTACAAAGCTTAAAATATCTGGCCCTTTATAGAAAATTTGTTGCTAATCTCTAATGTAAGTTACTGATCTTGGGAAGACCAATATCTTGGGAAAAGTATAAAGAGAATTTGATTTGGAGATGTTAAGTACAAATCATTGCATATAAGAAGTAATTTGCATCTTGTTCCTTCTCTGCCTCTGGCTCCCTCTAACGGGGTCTCCGTTCTGTTCCCAGATGAATCCCTGACTACCTGGTTTACATTGCAGAACTGTATGTACACTCACACTTATCACGCAATTTAGAATGAAAAATCTTAAAGAATTAAAAAATACTACAATACTATATACTTTGGTGTAACTTCCCTAAAACACCATAACCCTATTTTGCACAGAAAACTAAAAATAGCATTTATTCTGTTAGCTGAAGACTCCCAGG
>NW_007227068.1:0-739 GCF_000164805.1 Carlito syrichta
TAACTGCCCCCCTCACTCCACTAGACTGAAGTTCTCTGAAAACCAGAACCCACATCTATTTTATTTTCTACGGTATCTGTCATTTGACACTGTTTGATACATAGTATGTGCATAGTGAACACCTATAGTATGAGTAGTGCATATATGCCGAGTGAGTAAATGAATAAATCGAGCAAAAAGCACAGAAAAGTTTATATCTCTCAGTAGACCAAGACAAAGACATCTCACAATCTGTGGGAACCTAACACCCCCACAGCCACTACACTGTTTTTGCTCATGTTTTTTTCATTTTCTCTTCACACAAATAGCCCTTTATCACAAGCATCTTACATATGCGTCCACAGCCTCCTGTACTTCCACCTTCTTAATATTCATCACATCACAAAAACTTTCTCCCCTCCAGATTGTGTGCTCCTTGTGACAAGTACAGATTCTTGTTCACCAACGAATCCTTATTGTGATGAATGAACAAGAAGGAGACAATCTCCAAAGAGTTGCCTAAGGTGACAACAAAGACCAATGAAAAGAAACAACTTGTTGAACGCCTTGTGTGTACCAAACCACGTCAGTAGGTACCATTTTGTAGACAAGCACTTAAGTTCAGACAGGCAAAATATCTCGCTCAGGGTCACACAGACTAAATGGTATCGGAGTCGGATTCGAACTTAAGTCCTCCTACTGCTATTGCTTTCTCAAGCCTGAAGCCTGAATTTCAGTCCCACCTGCTGTAGCAGAGCCG
>NW_007227069.1:0-611 GCF_000164805.1 Carlito syrichta
CAGGCAAGATGATAGGTTCAGGAGTGGTGAGAGATGAGTCTAGAAATATCAGAAGACTTGCGGGAGCAGGCACCATGATACAAGTGAAAACTAAATTGTGATTAGATTGGAGAGGGATTTGGAAACACTTTTAAGGAAGTGAATTTTAGGATGGGCCGGGTAGAGTAGGTGATAGGAGACGGGAAATTGGAGGCATACTTCTGCCCCCACTCTACACAAAGAAGCACAAAACAAAATTAATATAACATATATATGTATACAGTGATAGAAAGAATGTACACCAGTGGTCTGGGTGTGTCTCTGAATGTTTTTGTTACCTTGGTACTAAAGAGACTGAAAACAAAATTGAATGATTTAAATTTCTTCAGTCGCATTTACTTTGCCAAATGAGTCAAAGTAAAAAACCAGTCAATAATAGATGTTACATTTGAAAAAGACATATAGAGAGCATGCCAACTGATCCCAAAAGCACCCTTTATTCTGTGCACTGTTTTCATGGCCTGGAAAATTTGTGTGTCCACATTCTCATGGATTTTGGTGAATGTCTTTGCCATCCACAGTCTGAATTTTATGACTGTCATCAGGAACAGGTCATTTTGGATGAGTTCTAT
>NW_007227070.1:0-687 GCF_000164805.1 Carlito syrichta
ATCCCAGCCCTCTGGGATTTCTTATGAGGTGAGATGATTTGGAAAGGTCACACCTACATGTTGAGAATATGCCTTTGGTTTAAAATTAAATTGAATGTATTTACTTTTTCTTACAGTCTCACTCTGCCACCTGGGCAGAAGTGAGGTGGCACCATTATTACTCACCACAACCTTGAACTCCTGGGTTCAGACAATCCTTCCATTTCACTCCCCAAGGTAGCTGGTCTCAGACTCCTGGGCTCAAGAAATCCTCTCACCTCAGCCTCCCTAAGTGATAGGATTACTTGCATGAGCTATGATGCACATCCAGAATATGCCCTAACATAAACACAGTCCTCCCCTTGCTACCACCACACCCACAGATGAGAGGGCCCAGATAGGGAGAAAAAGTCCACTTTTCTGTCTTTTGTAACAGGAAACAAGTTCAAAAACAATGAACTCCTGCTTGGAGTTCAAATTGTGACTTTATTATTTACTTCCCCCAAGTGCCCTCTCTTGCCACAAACACTGGCAATTTCTGCTATAGCAATGAAAATATGGCCACACTGGCTTACCTGACTGACCAAACACAAGCAGAGCACAACAGGTGACATCACTTCTGAACTAACTTTCATGAATGCGAAGGTTCAGCCCCTACAAGGGTCGTGAGGTTTCCTGAAGGAGAGACGGATAGGCGAAAGATGAAAA
>NW_007227071.1:0-746 GCF_000164805.1 Carlito syrichta
TGCTGTGCTGCACCAATGGAGACCTCTGATGTCTAGCTTCTGCTGTTGTTACTTTGACATTTTATTTGTTTTTGATTAACTCCATTTCTTCGTCAATGAATTGACTGCCCAGACTTTCCACATTTGGACTTTGCTCAGTCAAACTTTGCAGAGGACAGGGGAGGAGTCAAAGGGAAGCTCCTTTATAGGCCGACTCCTTAGTGTACTATGTGAGTGGTGTCTTGTCTCTGCTTCCTTCCAGATTGAAGGCTAACTAACCTTTGCATTTGTCTCTTCATGCTCATGAATCTTTCATGTCCCCTCACTGGCTCCTTTGTCCTATGCATCTCTGCTCACAATTTCTCCTTGAACCCGAACTCCTGCCCTGCAGAAATCACAAATTCGCTTTCTGACTGCTGTCATCTTCCTCATTTTGTATACTTGCATCTCTTCTGGTGAATCAGAACAGGAAGGGGAAGTACTCACCAAGTTAGGACCTGGAGTACTTTCAGAGATCCCAGCTCTCCTTCTCAACTTTCCCTACTGAGAAAGTGCCCAGCTGCCCTTTATCAGCTGTATTCCCAGTTCCCTATAAGTTCTTTTTTTTAAAATTGAATTTTATTTAGTGTTGTCAGAGAATTTACCATTCCTAACAAAATACTAACTTTTAAAAACTATGTCACATGTTCATTATAGAAAAATATTTATTATCAAGAGTCGAAAATAAAACTTCCTTTTTATCCTTCCAGAGGTTTTGTGCACATAAA
>NW_007227072.1:0-948 GCF_000164805.1 Carlito syrichta
CAGTCAAACTTTGCAGAGGACAGGGGAGGAGTCAAAGGGAAGCTCCTTTATAGGCCGACTCCTTAGTGTACTATGTGAGTGGTGTCTTGTCTCTGCTTCCTTCCAGATTGAAGGCTAACTAACCTTTGCATTTGTCTCTTCATGCTCATGAATCTTTCATGTCCCCTCACTGGCTCCTTTGTCCTATGCATCTCTGCTCACAATTTCTCCTTGAACCCGAACTCCTGCCCTGCAGAAATCACAAATTCGCTTTCTGACTGCTGTCATCTTCCTCATTTTGTATACTTGCATCTCTTCTGGTGAATCAGAACAGGAAGGGGAAGTACTCACCAAGTTAGGACCTGGAGTACTTTCAGAGATCCCAGCTCTCCTTCTCAACTTTCCCTACTGAGAAAGTGCCCAGCTGCCCTTTATCAGCTGTATTCCCAGTTCCCTATAAGTTCTTTTTTTTAAAATTGAATTTTATTTAGTGTTGTCAGAGAATTTACCATTCCTAACAAAATACTAACTTTTAAAAACTATGTCACATGTTCATTATAGAAAAAATATTTATTATCAAGAGTCGAAAATAAAACTTCCTTTTTATCCTTCCAGAGGTTTTGTGCACATAAACACAACATGAGTATTATGGTGTAGCAGTTAAAAGTGTGGGTCCTGCATATGCTCTCATTCATAAGCGGACCTTGAACAACTATAATACTATAAGAAAGGGATTGGCAGTAGTGGGAAACTGTCAGGGGAGGGGGAGTGGGATTGGTAGTTGAGGGGAACTGCTACGGGAGGGAGAGGCATACCTCATTAACAAGGGTACCTGCATAAACAACGTTTGTATACCTAACCCCAAATTGTACCCCACATCTTTATAATAAAAAAAAGTGTGGGTTCTGGACCAGACTGTGCAGATTTGAGAGCCCAGCTCTGCCACTTACTAGCTGTGTGACTTCAGAC
>NW_007227073.1:0-791 GCF_000164805.1 Carlito syrichta
GATCCCAGCTCTCCTTCTCAACTTTCCCTACTGAGAAAGTGCCCAGCTGCCCTTTATCAGCTGTATTCCCAGTTCCCTATAAGTTCTTTTTTTTAAAATTGAATTTTATTTAGTGTTGTCAGAGAATTTACCATTCCTAACAAAATACTAACTTTTAAAAACTATGTCACATGTTCATTATAGAAAAAATATTTATTATCAAGAGTCGAAAATAAAACTTCCTTTTTATCCTTCCAGAGGTTTTGTGCACATAAACACAACATGAGTATTATGGTGTAGCAGTTAAAAGTGTGGGTCCTGCATATGCTCTCATTCATAAGCGGACCTTGAACAACTATAATACTATAAGAAAGGGATTGGCAGTAGTGGGAAACTGTCAGGGGAGGGGGAGTGGGATTGGTAGTTGAGGGGAACTGCTACGGGAGGGAGAGGCATACCTCATTAACAAGGGTACCTGCATAAACAACGTTTGTATACCTAACCCCAAATTGTACCCCACATCTTTATAATAAAAAAAAGTGTGGGTTCTGGACCAGACTGTGCAGATTTGAGAGCCCAGCTCTGCCACTTACTAGCTGTGTGACTTCAGACACATTAGTAACCTTTCTGTGTACCAGTAGTTTCACCTTTACAATGAGGAACAATACTAGCATCTCAAGGGACTGTAGGAATAAATAAGTTAATATTCATAAAGAATTTAGAGCTATACCTGAAATGAAGGAAGCCCTGATAAACATTCTGTTATATCATTTTACAGAAGACCTAAAATCATGCTACATATGCAATTTTAC
>NW_007227074.1:0-698 GCF_000164805.1 Carlito syrichta
TGAGCGTCGAGTGTGATAGCAAAACATTAGTAACAACCCTATGTGTTCCTCAATGGAGGACTGGCTAGATAACGCCCATCCAACAAGCTGTGAAAAACAATGGTTAGAGTGATGTGTGTGATGCGCAATGCTCCCATGATGCATACTCGAGCAAAATAACCAAGCTATAGATTGTCTCTATGATTGCATGTGTAAATTTAAAATTAATCACACAAAACCATGTTTTATCTGGAAGCATAAGTGATAAACTGTTAATGATAGTGAATTCCAAAATGCAAGGGGGTGGGAAGGAAGAGAACCTTGTACTTTTAATTTTTATACCTTATTCACTTTATGGATTTTTAAACCATATTTGTGTATTATTTCTCTAAAAAATAAGTTAAAATTTTTGGCAGTGTCGGGGTCCACTGAATCACTTTTCTAAAAAAAAGAGTAAAACAGTTGCAGAAAATGCTTTATAAATATTTTTGAGGGATTGATGAGTAAGAAACCACATTTGATGTTAAGTGATCTGGCATAGTGCTCCCCTTCAATTAATTGTTCTTCAAAGCATGTTTTAAAAGTGATTCTCTGGTACGTGCACAAGAATGAACTGTATTATTCTTCATAGCTTAAAAAATGTCTAAAATGGTTCCTTAAAAATGTTACCCTCCTATTGTGTTAAGTCATTTAGTGATCTGAGAAATGGAAGTTACCAT
>NW_007227075.1:0-780 GCF_000164805.1 Carlito syrichta
GATGAGTAAGAAACCACATTTGATGTTAAGTGATCTGGCATAGTGCTCCCGTTCAAATTAATTGTCTTCAAAGCATGTTTTAAAAGTGATTCTCTGGTACGTGCACAAGAATGAATTGTATTATTCTTCATAGCTTAAAAAATGTCTAAAATGGTTCCTTAAAAATGTTACCCTCCTATTGTGTTAAGTCATTTAGTGATTTGAGAAATGGAAGTTACCATTGGTGGACAGATTTTTCTCTTTTATCCCTTGTTCTCCTGCCCTAATATATTCTAAGTTTTAAGAAAGCGTCAAATAGGATGGTTTAGCATTAGTGTCATTCTCATAGTTTGGTTTTTTTTTTCTGAAATGATCTTAATTTTCAGCAATGGGAGAATGATTAAATAAAATACAGCATAGTCATTTGATGGAGACATTCTCATAGCTTTAATTGCAATCTGCATCACAAATATATAGACACCTAGGAAAAAAATACACTTTTTATTGCAAGTCCCATTGACTCTTGAAACACAGTGTGTCAAAGAAATATGCAACCAGGCTTCTCATCTCTAATGCCAGGCTTGCTCTCCTCGCCCTTTCTTTTTTCCCTGGCTCTATTCCTTCCTACATTGTGACTTCCACATCAGTGGTCTCTAGACCCATGTTTCATTTCTACCATTTATTACCACTACCCTGGCCTTGTAGAGTAATCTGGTAGTGTTTACTCTATGCCTGAATTAGAGAATGGGAATTTTTGCTGTCTCCAATTAATTTAGCCTGCAAAACCTACCAGAATCATTT
>NW_007227076.1:0-1155 GCF_000164805.1 Carlito syrichta
TGTATTATTCTTCATAGCTTAAAAAATGTCTAAAATGGTTCCTTAAAAATGTTACCCTCCTATTGTGTTAAGTCATTTAGTGATTTGAGAAATGGAAGTTACCATTGGTGGACAGATTTTTCTCTTTTATCCCTTGTTCTCCTGCCCTAATATATTCTAAGTTTTAAGAAAGCGTCAAATAGGATGGTTTAGCATTAGTGTCATTCTCATAGTTTGGTTTTTTTTTTCTGAAATGATCTTAATTTTCAGCAATGGGAGAATGATTAAATAAAATACAGCATAGTCATTTGATGGAGACATTCTCATAGCTTTAATTGCAATCTGCATCACAAATATATAGACACCTAGGAAAAAAATACACTTTTTATTGCAAGTCCCATTGACTCTTGAAACACAGTGTGTCAAAGAAATATGCAACCAGGCTTCTCATCTCTAATGCCAGGCTTGCTCTCCTCGCCCTTTCTTTTTTCCCTGGCTCTATTCCTTCCTACATTGTGACTTCCACATCAGTGGTCTCTAGACCCATGTTTCATTTCTACCATTTATTACCACTACCCTGGCCTTGTAGAGTAATCTGGTAGTGTTTACTCTATGCCTGAATTAGAGAATGGGAATTTTTGCTGTCTCCAATTAATTTAGCCTGCAAAACCTACCAGAATCATTTCCTTAAAATGCTGTTTTATCCTAGTTCCTATGGTCCTGTATCAATAGAGGCTGCATGTGAGGCTAAGCCCACATTCCTTAGTCTGTTTTCAAACTCATTAAAGTCCAAGGAAATATATATTCTTTTTATTTAACCCAGCACTTCTACCCCTGTATTCACACACACCCACATATGCACACATGCATTCAGACTGTTCTTACTGGGTACAATCCTTGCTAGCAAACTGAATTGCATGGTATCTGGAACTTAGTGATAAGTTATTTTTAATGGTTATCTAAATATTGTGATGCAAATTTACACACACATACACATAGAGTACATAAAGACATCCTCCAAGTCTGCTTACCAAAAGAGACACAGTTACCCAAAAGAGACTAAGTCAGAAGAGACTGAAGTACCAATAGATGGCATATTTAAATCCCTTCTCTCCTTTTTTTTTTGACTGGGGATGAAGAAGATGAGGACAGAGCCCAGACCTTGAAGAACTGTTG
>NW_007227077.1:0-772 GCF_000164805.1 Carlito syrichta
CCCTCAGAAGAAAATAATCCTGAATTATTTTTCCTAACTCTCAGGCATCCGTGTAGGCTCAGCTCAATCATCACTCTACCTGGGGAGTGTTTTTCAATCCCAGCTCTGAGAGTTCAATGCTTCCCACTGTGTCCCTGAAAGGACCTTGGGCATGCCACTATTTCAGCATTAGCGCGTGGCTATAATTATCACTGGTCTTCATATAGCACTCATATCCCCAGGTTTTACCACCCTTTGGGCACGGAACAGGGACTTAATTCATGTTTTTGTAATGAGTTGATAGTATTCACTTTCATTTGTCCCATAATTAACACAGGCCAGGCACAGTGCTAAGTGTTCTATGAGCATCTCATTCAATCCTTACAACGTTGAACAAGCAGTATGATTATTCACATTTTAAATATCAGACAATCCTGAGAAATATTAGCAACTTGCCAGTGATCACACAACCAGATAGTGGGAGACCTAGAATTTGGACACAATGTTTTTCTGACCCTGGAAGGCAGTGTTCTTAAATGTGACACCATAGTGCGTCCCTGCGCGGGCTCAGATTGTACTCGCTTGCTAAAAGCAATTCCTCTTTGATGGTTTCTACCCAAACACCCTCATAGCTGGACACTGAACGAAGATGAACATTCTTTTAGTCATTAGAACGTTCCACAAGCCAGCTCAGCACACGTGTGTGTGTGCGCGCACCTTCACACGTTCACACACACGTTCAGTGATGGCAAGCACACATATATGTGTCAGATTGTTATAGCTACAATGCTTA
>NW_007227078.1:0-882 GCF_000164805.1 Carlito syrichta
AATCCTTACAACGTTGAACAAGCAGTATGATTATTCACATTTTAAATATCAGACAATCCTGAGAAATATTAGCAACTTGCCAGTGATCACACAACCAGATAGTGGGAGACCTAGAATTTGGACACAATGTTTTTCTGACCCTGGAAGGCAGTGTTCTTAAATGTGACACCATAGTGCGTCCCTGCGCGGGCTCAGATTGTACTCGCTTGCTAAAAGCAATTCCTCTTTGATGGTTTCTACCCAAACACCCTCATAGCTGGAACACTGAAGGAAGATGAACATTCTTTTAGTCATTAGAACGTTCCACAAGCCAGCTCAGGCACACGTGTGTGTGTGCGCGCACCTTCACACGTTCACACACACGTTCAGTGAATGGCAAAGCACACATATATGTGTCAGATTGTTATAGCTACAATGCTTAGTCTGCAAAATTGCAAAAACAAAGAAGTTTTAAAAAGAGAGCTATGCACCACATCAATGTAAAGTCCCCAGAATAAAAACAGAAGTCCCCTTTAATGAAAACCTTACAAGATTATCCCAAATTGCACGTGATTTTTAATGGACTGCAGCCACTCTTCTGCATTGCTATTTTATTTCTTGGACAAGAGGAAGATATATTTATGCAAAAAGGTAGTTAGCATTTCCAACCACTAACACATGGCCTGTAAAAAAATAATCATCCCGTTTTTCTATTGGGCAACAGTCCTCTGTTGGGCACCAGCAGAGTTCAGTGTGCTCGTTTCCTGTTACTTTCCTGAGCCTTCTCTGCACTCACTGCCCAGGCTAGTTATTCCTTGGATATAAAGCGATAATACTGAGCTTCAACTACTTCCCAAAATGTTTCTGCCTGTCTTAGGAAATAATCATACCAGCTTGCTAATA
>NW_007227079.1:0-2047 GCF_000164805.1 Carlito syrichta
TTCCCTGCCATAGGTGATTATTAAATCTAAAGTCATCCCTAAGAAGCCCCTTGCCCCATTGCTGACTACTGCATTTCAGAATCTACTTCTTTAGAAAATCTAAGTAGGCAAGAATGGTATTCTCTTCTTCTCCTGCTCGTCCTCCTCCTTCCTATTGGTCAATTCCCTCTCTCTAGCTAGCAGCTGGAATGTTAAAGTGTTCTGAGTTTGGCCAACATAGGGAGGCTTCCTAAAATAAATATACAAACAAAAAAATAAATAGCTGAATTAACTGGATGTGGTGGCTGAGGTGGAAGGATCGCCTGAGCCCAGGAGGTCAAGGCTGCAGTGAGCCATGACCATGACACTGCACTCCAGCATGGGTGACAGAGTGAGAAGTATTATAGAATTACCACATATGGAATAATCCAAGAAAAATATCTTGAAGCACACAGCAATACACCAAATGGATCTCTCCATTCAAGTATCTAGTTGTTTTATTCGTTATGTACAGAAGATGCCAAAAACAATGTATACACACATTTTAAGAAAGGGAAAAGTTGTATTAAAATTGCAATACTCGTATATACTGGTAACAAAAGATGAATATAAGTCACATTTGACTTCTGCAATTACGAGTGGTACTTAAAGTGGTTACCATCAGCATCCAGACACTTTTGATTATAGCGAACTAAAAGTAATACATAGATAACATCTCTAAAATGTGTCTACCTTTCTTTGGCATCCCTGGTATTTGGGCAGAATTTCTCCTAAAACCAGTCATTCTCCAAATATTTAAGCACCCTGATATCATCCTAATACATGCCCTTGGGGATGTTCCATGGTCTATTTGGAAATTTTAATCGATCACAGATCCTGGAATGCATGCTGACATCTATCATTCTCCTTGACACCATTCACAGAATTCTCATTGGTAATGACCAGAAATCTAGACCAGGGGGATGAGTTAACTGGTGCCACAATTTGGCCTGTACCAAATGCCATTCATATACTTACAAAGAATGTATAAAAATTATTATAGAAATGGTAACCCTGAATCAACCATAAAAAGCAAACTAACCCAAACTTACTGGTTTGTTTTTGTTTTGTTTAGGATTTATGACTTCAGGGTAAGAGGCCATGTGCCTCCTAATTTACTTCTGGAAAATTTTGTTCTCCTGAACAAGAATGTCCTTTTCCTGAACATATTACTTAAAAAAAAATAAGAAACTTTTCTTTCTTTTTTCTCCTCTGTTTACTTTTTTCTTCCTTCTTACAAGGCCACAGATGCTGGGGAATTTGGGGTGTAGTAGAGCCTTTAACAAATGTTTTCCATAGCTCAAGATTTTCTTACAAGGGTGTGGACAAAAGACATGCCCCTCTTTCTTTCTCTGCCTCAATTGACTATATAAAATGTCAGCTCCTAATTCAATCAAACATTGTACAGGTGGCCCATAAGTATAAAAGTCCCAAATGATCTACCTCTCTAAAGCTCACTTCACAAAGCCTTTTGCATATTGCTTTCAAAGACCACTGAAAAAATAAAGACCTATAACTGACAAATGTACTTGCAGTTATTATAAAGCAATAGTATTACAATAATAGAAAAGAAAGAAAAATTACTTCTTACTGAGATGAACTTACACTACACCTGGCTGCATTTTCAGTCACTGTTTAATCTATTATAAAATTCAAACCTAACAAATTCAGAGAGATTTTCAACTATTTATCGCCTACATTATAGATATTATTTTTCAAAAAATACTAATTTTATTTCTTGCTATATAGAGAAGAGAACATTGGATTTTTTTTATTCTCAAGAAGTCATGGATAATATTTAGTAATGAACCTAAATTAAAATTGTTGAAATTTTAATAATAAATGCAAAAACAACAGTAGAATATTTTATCATACATTTATAGGTACACTTATGTATAGTTTATGTATGTTTCTTTAAGTAATATAGCTTATATGTTACAGATTTTTTAGAACAATTTTGTTATTTAGAACTGATAACGGTTCAATTATTTTTACTAATTGTAAGTTGTTCAGTTTAGTGTAGAGTCAG
>NW_007227080.1:0-782 GCF_000164805.1 Carlito syrichta
CATTCAAGTATCTAGTTGTTTTATTCGTTATGTACAGAAGATGCCAAAAACAATGTATACACACATTTTAAGAAAGGGAAAAGTTGTATTAAAATTGCAATACTCGTATATACTGGTAACAAAAGATGAATATAAGTCACATTTGACTTCTGCAATTACGAGTGGTACTTAAAGTGGTTACCATCAGCATCCAGACACTTTTGATTATAGCGAACTAAAAGTAATACATAGATAACATCTCTAAAATGTGTCTACCTTTCTTTGGCATCCCTGGTATTTGGGCAGAATTTCTCCTAAAACCAGTCATTCTCCAAATATTTAAGCACCCTGATATCATCCTAATACATGCCCTTGGGGATGTTCCATGGTCTATTTGGAAATTTTAATCGATCACAGATCCTGGAATGCATGCTGACATCTATCATTCTCCTTGACACCATTCACAGAATTCTCATTGGTAATGACCAGAAATCTAGACCAGGGGGATGAGTTAACTGGTGCCACAATTTGGCCTGTACCAAATGCCATTCATATACTTACAAAGAATGTATAAAAATTATTATAGAAATGGTAACCCTGAATCAACCATAAAAAGCAAACTAACCCAAACTTACTGGTTTGTTTTTGTTTTGTTTAGGATTTATGACTTCAGGGTAAGAGGCCATGTGCCTCCTAATTTACTTCTGGAAAATTTTGTTCTCCTGAACAAGAATGTCCTTTTCCTGAACATATTACTTAAAAAAAAATAAGAAACTTTTTTTTCTTTTTTCTCCTCTGTTTAC
>NW_007227081.1:0-736 GCF_000164805.1 Carlito syrichta
CTTCTCTCTCGTCTCATGAGTATTTTTCCGACAGAGCCAAGTATGTGACTTTCCATCGATGCTTTTCTTCAGAGGGATGGGTGGGCACAGAGCTTGTTATGTGAAGTTCTCAGTTCAAGTTACTATATCAAGTATTTACTATCCCACTTTTTTTTTTTTTTAATTTTTTGAATTGGAGTCTCACTTTGTCACCCAGACTGGAGTGCAGTGGCCGCTCCCGGCCACTGCAGCCTCGACTTGCTGGTCTCCGACGATCCTTCCACCTCAGTCTTCCAAGTAGCTGGAACTACAGGCGCACGCTACCACGCCTGGCTAATTTTTTCTGGTTTATTGCAGAGCTGAGGTCTTGCCAAGTTGTCTAGGCAGGTCTTGTACCCGCGGGCTCAGGCAATTCAGGCACCTCGGCCTCCCAAAGCGCGGGATTACAGGCTGAGCCACTGAGCCCAGCCTATCCTACTTTTTAATACTCTCAATTTTTCTTTTTAAAATGGGCATAAAAACGTGTTAAGTTAAATTGACATAATAATGGCAAATAGTCATTGCATTATTTTTTGTCTGCTTGGAAATTCAGTTCATCAGCTGAACATCACTATTTCCTTAAGCTATCAAGGAAGTCAGATTAAAGTACTATATTAATATTCAAATGTTGAACAATTGGCAAGATCGAATTTTGTTTTCTTGTAAATAAGTGTATTTCGAGCACATTCTGGTGAGATGACAAGTTGTCCCATAGCTG
>NW_007227082.1:0-664 GCF_000164805.1 Carlito syrichta
GAGGTGACCAAGTACTAACTGTGTGACCTTGCAACCCAAATGCCATGTGTAAGCTAAACGTAGGTTTGTCTTCTTTTTTTGCAAACATTCCAGCTTCTCCTGGCCGTGTGTGAGAAGAGCTCCCCCATTGGCACTAGCTGCCAGGGAGCCATGCTTCCGTCCATCACCAATGTCATCAACCTGGCTGACAGCCACGACCGGGCCGCCTTCGCCATGGTCACACACGTCAAGCAGGAGCCCCGAGAGCGGGAGAACAGCGAATCCAAAGAAGAGGTAAAGCTCCAGGTTTTACAGGCAGAGTCCCCATACCTGCAGGATAATTTTTTTTATCAGCCTTAGATTTTTTTTAGGGCAAGAGCAATATATCAAAACCTGTATTGGCTGGGTGTGGTGGCTCAAGCCTGTAATCCCAGCACTTTGGGAGGCCACGGTGAGAGCATTGCCTGAGCCCACAGGTTCGAGAACAGCCTGGGCAACTTGGCGAGACATCATCTTTACATTAAATAAAAAAATTAGCCGGGCATGGTGGCCTACTTGGAAGGCTGAGGTGGAAGGATCACTTGAGCCCAGCAGGTCGTGGTTACAGTGGCTGTGAGTGTGCTACTGCACTCCAGCCTAGTGACAGAGTGAGACTCTTACCAAAAAAAAAAAATTTTTTTTTTTA
>NW_007227083.1:0-1096 GCF_000164805.1 Carlito syrichta
TGAAGAACAACATCTCACTGCATGTGAATGAAAGCAAGAGAAAACAGCCAGCAGGTGCTGAGTCATGCTAAAGCAGATGCTGAGTCATGCTGAATTATGCTATCCTGTGTGATGACTCTTAAGGGGGGTTGTTTCCAGTCTTAAATGGGTGTCTCAAGTAAGAACTTGGGTGCTAATTGAAACAATGTTCAAGTGGGGAGCAGGGGAGGATTCTGGAGGTCCACTTCCCAGTAAGACGCTTGGGCTGCAGCTGGGACCAGGACATTGCCCATTCTGCAGAGTCCAGAGTGAGAGCTCTTCCTCCCTCTGTAGTTCTCCAGGTGGGCTGTGGGATCTCCTGGCAATTGAAGAGGGCTTTGCAAAGATGAGCTGGGTTTATAAATAATGCATTTCCTTTGTCTTGCAGGAATTCTGGAGGCAGAGGTACAATCAGATCAGCTGTGAACAGCTTACATAGCAAATCTAATAGGTTTGTAAATTAGATTTTGTGTTCATTTGTTTTTGCTGTAAGGCAGCTATTAATCTGCTTCTCCTCTTTGCTGGATGTGTCCTTCTTACTTAGCAAATAGATCTGTTTCGTTTCACTTTGGTTTTGCATTTCCCTAATAACTTTTGGGGGGACCTGTCAATGGAAGATCACATGAAATGGCCCAAGGTCTAGAGGCTGCAGAGATGGAAGATGCAGATGGATGAGAGTCACTTTCTGGAAAAGAGCCCACCCACGTTATAAAGCTTGGGCCACCCATGAACTTACTTATGTATTTCCTTACTTACGTATTTGTTGAGCAATGGAGAGCCTGAAGGGAACCAGGGCTTTCACCCAATTTCATTGTGCTAGATGGCTTATCTAGGAGGTTAAGAAGGAAAATAAAGCATTCAGGAGCTTTGCTGAGACTTCTTAAAATATTTAGGGAGTCAAGACAGTAATGTTACACTTTAGTATTGAATGTACACTCCAATTTCTGAAAGACTATTAGGACTTCATATGATGGGACCTGACTGGGAGAGTTTGGGACAGTCCTTGGCTTGGGGACAGCTTGATGCAGGGGAACATGCAAATGCTTTGCAAGCCAGCATATCTAGGCTTGCCATCATT
>NW_007227084.1:0-383 GCF_000164805.1 Carlito syrichta
CTTGTCTATCTTATCTCTTATGGCATGGGCACTTGGAGTTTTGATCAGGAATTGGTTGCCCGTTCCAATTTCCTTAAGGGTGTCTCCTGCATTTTATTTTCTTTTTAACTAGTAAATTTTTTATTTTAAAGATGTGGGGTACAATTCAGGGTTAGGTATACAAATATTCATTATGCAGGTACCTGTGTTGATGAGGTGTACCCCCCCTTCTTCAGGCAGATACCCACTACTGTCAATTCCACTTCCCCACCCTCCCATCCCCTCAGTTTTCCGCTACTATCAATCCTTTTCTTATAGTATTATGATAGTTGTTCAAGGTCCACTTTATGAGTGAGAACATATGATACTCAGTTCTTTGTTTCTGTGAAAGATCACTCAGTATT
>NW_007227085.1:0-736 GCF_000164805.1 Carlito syrichta
CTGGTTAGCTCCCACTTATAAGTAAGAACATGCAGTATTTTGTTTTCTGTTGTTGTGTTAAGTTGCTTAGAATAGTGACCTCCAGCTGCATCCATGTCCCTGAAAAGGACATGATTTTATTATTTTGTATGGCTATACAGTAATGCATAGTAATGTGTATATGTACTATGTTTTCTTTATCCAATCCACTGTTGATGAGCAGCTAGGTTGGTTCCATGTCTTTGCTGTTGTGAGTAGTACCGCAAAAAACATACAAGTACAGGTGTCTTTTCGGTAAAACCAGGTATGTTTGTTTGGGTATATAACCAGTAATGGTATTTCTGGGTCAGTTGGTAATTCTATTTTTAGTTCTCTGAGAAATCTTCAGGCTGCTTTCCAAAGAGTCATAACTAGTTTACATTCATATCAGCAGAGTATGAGCATTCTCTTTTCTCTGCAACCTTGCCAACATCTGTTGGTTTTTGGCTTTTTAACAGTAACCATTCTGACTGGTGTGAGATGGTATCTCACGGTGGTTTTGGCTTATATTTCTCTGATGATTAGTGGAATTGAATATTTTTTCATACTTTTTGGCAATTTGTATATCTTCTTTTGAGAAGTGTCTGTTCATGTCCTTTGCATGTCTATTTGTTTAAGTTCCTTATAGGCTCTGGATATTAGTTCTTTGCAAACTAGATGCATAGTTTGCAAATATTTTCTCCCATTCTGTGAGCTGTCTATTTACTCTGTTGATAGT
>NW_007227086.1:0-5128 GCF_000164805.1 Carlito syrichta
AAATCAGAGTGCCACTGTCTCAGGTCTCCCACAGTTTCCAATTAGAAAGAGTGCTCTAGGGTAGGCTTGGGCTGGAAGGAGAGGATAGTCAAGTGACAGACTGGGATGGAAGATTTAATTCGTATATGAGTCTTCCTTTTGCCACCAGTCATACCAATAAAATTAATCAGCAGTAAATCTGTTTAATTTCATGTTATGCCGGTGCCAAAATTTAAATCTGCAAACAGGCTGTGCTTCCAAGAAATATTTTTAGAGGGATTCTAACTTCACAGGTGATCTGAAAAATCTTTTTTCCCACTAAAGAGTAATTTAAAACAAGGTATTCTTCCTGCCTGCCAGTTCTACTTCTGTAACCAGTATAACAAAATGTTTATTTAAATAAAACCTGCTCTAGATATAGAGTGTAATCAGGAAGAAATGAGAGAGAAGTAAGCAGGGATACTTTGCTGATGTCTACATGCCACCTCTTTCCTGATTATGTCCATGATTTGTTACCTCTAAGATTTAGCTCAAACTCCTATATGAAAGCCCATATACATTTCCTAAGACCATGTATCATAAGTTCCATGTGTAAAGTCTCAGTTATGCTTTCAGAAAAATTGCCCTAACTTGGTATGTTACTTTTCTCAGGCTGTTGTAACAAAGTACCACAGACTGGTTGGCTTAAGCAACAGAAATGTATTCTCTCGTGGTTCTGGAGGCTAGAAGTCCAAATCAGGGTGTCTACAGGGATAGTTCCTTCTGAAATCTGCGAAGGACTTTGTTCCAGGCCTCTCTTCTTGGCTTGTAGATGGCTGTGTTTTCCCTGTTTCTTCATGTTTCTTCCTTCTATGCATGTCTCTGTGTCCAAATGTCCCTTTATAAGGACATCTGTCATAAAGGATTAAGGTCCACTCTAATGGCTTCACTTTAGTTTAATTATCTCCATTACCTCCATAAAGACCCTATTTCCAAATAAGGTCATACTCTGAGGCACTATGGATTAGGATTTCAATATAAGAATTGGGTCGGGGGGGGACACAATTCAACCTATAAAACCTTGCTTTTGGCAAACAGAACATTTTATCACTAAACAGATCAGTTTTGTGACATTGTAGACAATCCAAAATATGGCATGGTCCCTGCACCCAGAGTGCTTTTTGTCAACATGAGAGACAGAAGTGTGGAAAGATGTGTGCATACCTATGTGTATATGAGCAAGAAAGTGTGTATATCAGTGTATGTGTGTGAACTGATTACATATTTGGAGTCGATCATACTCGGTGATTTATCACAGAAACAAAGAACAGAGTTCTATATGTTCTCACTCATAAGAGGACCTTGAATAATGATAATGCTATAAGAAAGTGATTGGCAGTAATGGGAAACTGTCAGTGGTGGGGGTTGCAGTTGAGGGAAACTGCTAGGGGAGGGAGGGGCATACTCACCAACAGGGGTACCTGCATGATCAATGTTTGTATACCTAACCCTGAATTGTACCCCACATCTTTATAATAAAAATTTAAATATATATATTTAAACTCAATATAATTAATAAAAAGGCACGGCTTTTTTTTTTTCCAAATTCAGGGTGTACGTGTGCAGGTTTGTTACATGGGTATATTTGCATGATGGTGAGGTTTGGGCTTCTATTAAACCCATCACCCAAATAGTGAACATGGAACCTAGTAGGTAGTTTTTCAACTCTTACCTTCTCTCTACCCCTTTTAGGCATCCCCAGTGTCCATTGTTTTCATCTTTATGTCTGTGTATACCCAGTGGTTAGCTCCCACTTATAAGTAAGAACATGCAGTATTTTGTTTTCTGTTGTTGTGTTAAGTTGCTTAGAATAGTGACCTCCAGCTGCATCCATGTCCCTGAAAAGGACATGATTTTATTATTTTGTATGGCTATACAGTAATGCATAGTAATGTGTATATGTACTATGTTTTCTTTATCCAATCCACTGTTGATGAGCAGCTAGGTTGGTTCCATGTCTTTGCTGTTGTGAGTAGTACCGCAAAAAACATACAAGTACAGGTGTCTTTTCGGTAAAACCAGGTATGTTTGTTTGGGTATATAACCAGTAATGGTATTTCTGGGTCAGTTGGTAATTCTATTTTTAGTTCTCTGAGAAATCTTCAGGCTGCTTTCCAAAGAGTCATAACTAGTTTACATTCATATCAGCAGAGTATGAGCATTCTCTTTTCTCTGCAACCTTGCCAACATCTGTTGGTTTTTGGCTTTTTAACAGTAACCATTCTGACTGGTGTGAGATGGTATCTCACGGTGGTTTTGGCTTATATTTCTCTGATGATTAGTGGAATTGAATATTTTTTCATACTTTTTGGCAATTTGTATATCTTCTTTTGAGAAGTGTCTGTTCATGTCCTTTGCATGTCTATTTGTTTAAGTTCCTTATAGGCTCTGGATATTAGTTCTTTGCAAACTAGATGCATAGTTTGCAAATATTTTCTCCCATTCTGTGAGCTGTCTATTTACTCTGTTGATAGTTTCCTTCACTGTGCAGAAACTCTTTAGTTTAATTAGGTTCCATTTGTCACTGTTTGTTTTTATTGTGTTTGCTTTCGAGCACTTAGTCATATATTAATTGCCAAGGCCAATGTTCAGAAGAGTGTTTCCTAGGTTTCCATCTAGGATTTTCATAGTTTGAGGTCTTACTCTTATGGCTTTAATTCATCATAAGTTAATTTTTGTATATGATAAGAGATAGAAGTCCAGTTCCATTCTTCTACATATTGCTAACCATTTTCCCATCACCATTTACTTAATAGGATGTACTTTCACCGTTGTTTATTTTTATCATCTTTATTAAAGATTAGTTGGTAATCCCAGTACTTTGGGAGGCAGAGACAGGAGGATTGCCTGAGCTCAGGTGTTCAAGACCAGCCTGGGTAACTTGGCAAGACCTCATCTCTATAATAAATCAGAAAATTAGCTGGACGTGGTGGCACATGTCTGTGGTTCCAGTTACTTGGAAGGCTGAGGCACAAGGATCACCTGAGCCCAGCAGATTGAGGCTGCGGTGGCCGTGAGCATGCCACTGCACTCCAGCCTGGGTTACAATGAGACTGACTTAAAAAAAAAGAAAAAGAAAAAGAAAAAAAAAGATCAGTTAGTTGTGGGTGAGTGGTTTTATTTCTGGGATCTTTATTCTGTTCCATTGGTCTGTGTGTCTATTTGTGTACTAGTGCCATGCTATTTTGGTTAGTCGTCTTGTAATAAAGTTTGAAAGTGATTAATGTGATGCTTCCAGCTTTGTCTTTTGTGCTTAGGATAGCTTTAGCTTTTTATTATATTGATTCTTGCAATCCATGCACATGAAATGTCTTTCCATTTATTTGTGTCATCTGTAATTTATTTCAGCATTGTTTTGTAGTTCTCCTTGTAGATCTTTCACCTCTATGATTAGAAGTATTCTCGGGTATTTTTTTCTGTATGGCTATTGTAAATGTGATTGCATTCTTAATTTTGTTCTTAGCCTGAATGTTGTTAGTATATAGAAATGCTACTGATTTTTAAATGTTGATTTTGTATCCTGACACTTTACTGAAGTCACTTATCAGGTCTAGAAGTTTTCTGGCAGAATAATTAGGATTATCTAGATATAGAATCATATCATCTGTGAAGAATGATAGTTTGATTTTCTCTTTTCCAATTTAGGTGACTTTTATTTCTCTCTTGTCTGATTGCTCTGGCTAGGACATTTAAGATTAAGTTAAATGGAAGTGATCAGAATGGACATCCTTGTCTTGTTCCAGTTCTTAGGGGGAATACTTCGCTTTTTGCCTACTCAGTATGATGCTGGCTGTGGGTTTGTTATAGGTGATTCTTATTATTTTGAGGAATGTTCCCTCAATGCCTAGTTGGTTGAGGGTTTTTATCATAAAAGGATGTTGGATTTTATCAAATACTTTTTCTGCATTTGGTTTTTGCATATGGTTTTTGTTTTTAATTCTGTTTATGTGGTGGACCGTGTTTATTTATTTGCATATGTTGAATCATCCTTGAATCTCAACAGTAAAGCCCACTTGATCATGGTGGATGATCTCTTTGATATTCTGCTGGATGCCATTTGCTAGTATTTTGTCGAGGATTTTTACATCTATGTCCATCAGAGACATTGGCCTGTAGTTTTTGTTGTTGTTGTTGTTTCATTGCCAGATTTTAGTGTCAGAATGATACTGGTTCTATAAAATGAATTAGGAAGGAATCCCTGCTCCTCAATTTTTTGGAATAGTTTCAGTAGGATTGGTACTAGCTCTTCTTTGTATATCTGATAAAATTTGGTTGTGAATCCATCTGATCCAGGGCATTTTTGGTTGGTAGGTTTTTATTACTGATTTAAGTATGTGAATCATTATTGGTCTGTTCAAGCTTTCCATTTCTTCCTGTTTCAATCTTGGAAGCTTGTGTGTTTCCGGTAATTTATCTATTTTCTCTATATTTTCTGGTTTATGTGCATAGAGATGTTCATAGTAGTCTCCGAGACTCTTTTGTATTTCTGTGGAATTGGTTGTATTGTCACCTTTGTTATTGTTGATTGCGCTTATTTGAATCTTCTCTTCTTTGTCAATCTAATCAGGAGGGTCTATCCATCTATCAAGGTTAATATGATCTGCATGATATGTGGGATTTATTCCTGTTGTAATGTTGTTAGCTAATTGTTTTGTAGTCTTGGTTGTATTACTGCTTTATGGGGTCTGTGGGCTATGTTCTTATGTGTGCTTTTGTGGAAGAAAGTATTCCATGTTTAGAACTCCCTTAAGCATCTCTTCTAGGGCCAGTCTGGTGGTAATCATTCCCTTAGTGATTGCTTATCTGAGAAAGACTTTATTTCTCCTTCGTTTATGAAACTTAGTTTGACACAGTAAAAAATTCTTGGCTGGCATTTTTTTCTTTAAGAATGCTGAAAATGGGCCCCCAATCTCTTCTAGCTTATAAGGTTTCTGCCATTAGTCTGATGAGTCTCCCTTTAGAGGTGGTATGGCCCTTTTCTTTAGTTACCAATAAGAGTATTTATTTTACCCAACACAAGAGCATCAGGTTTTATAAAACAACTACTAAGTAAACTAACAAAGGACATTGACACTCACACAAAGTTGGAGACCTAATTAACCTACTAACA
>NW_007227087.1:0-626 GCF_000164805.1 Carlito syrichta
ATCCAGTAGATACTTGAGAGTACTGTGTTACTCACCTTGCTATTTAAGTCTTGAATCCATCTTAGAGATGAGGAAATGGAGGCCCAGAGGAATGAAATGTCTTAGTCAGAGACACACACCGAGTAAGCACCTGGACAGCTATTCAGATCCAGGACAGCCCGTTTTCAAACCAGCCCAATCCCACCACTCCAAGCTCCTTTTAGAATATGCAACATCTGTGATGTCCATCCTTATATGAGTTCACTATTAAAAATCTTTCAAAAGAGCAACTTTCGATAAAATAAGCTTGTGTGGAATTGAAGCATAAAAGGATAGACCAGAACACTCCCTTTGTTTTCCTGAGTATAACTCACTATCCAGAATAAGAAAAAGAAAATACCTTTCCATCATTCTCTATCTAGTTATTTGTTCTGCTGGAACCAGCAACCTTAAAATCCACCCCACTCTCCAAGTTCAGGCCCTGCTGGCCCTCTCTGTTCCTAACAAGTATCAAACGTGCCCCTCCTTAGCTCCTTTCCCCTTATCCTCTCCTGGACCTGGAATGCTCTTTCCCTCACACATGGGCTTGAGGTTCCTTTGCATCCTTTAGGCCTCAATTTAAAAGTCCCCTCCTCAGAAAGGACTTC
>NW_007227088.1:0-677 GCF_000164805.1 Carlito syrichta
CCCCCTTCTTGGGAGATACTCAGAGAAACTCAAATCACTCTATGAAAAAGATCCCTGCACATGCATGTTTATTGCAGCATTATTCATAATAGAAAAAACATGGAATCGACTGCATTGTCCATCAAAAGTGGACTGGATATTAAAAACGGGATACATATACATGATGGAATATTATGCGGCCATAAAGAAGAACAAAATTATAAGCTTTGCAGCAACTTGGATGGGTCTAGGGTCTATAATACTGAGTTATGTGTCACAGAAACAGCTGAGTGCTACATGTTCTCACTGAAAAGTAGACCCTGAGCAATTATCATAATACTGTAAGAAAGGGATTGGCAGTAACGGGAAACTGCCAGGAGAGGGAATGGGGGCACACTTCATCAATAAAAGTACCTGGCCTCAAACCAGGTAAAGTGGGGACCAAAATGAGGCCCAAATTTTACCTGTACAATGGCCAACTGAATACCTAACCCTGAACTGTAGCCATCTTTAAAATAAAATTCTAAAACAAATTAATTTACATTTAAAAAGAAAAATGCAAGGTACACAATGGTAAATGGAATGAACGTGTCATGGGAGGTGATGGAAAAATGTTGATCAAAGGGTTAAAAGTTTATTACACAGAAAAAATGAATTTTTCAAGATCTACGTCCCAACATGATGGCCATGGTTAATTA
>NW_007227089.1:0-449 GCF_000164805.1 Carlito syrichta
CTGAAAAGTAGACCCTGAGCAATTATCATAATACTGTAAGAAAGGGATTGGCAGTAACGGGAAACTGCCAGGAGAGGGAATGGGGGCACACTTCATCAATAAAAGTACCTGGCCTCAAACCAGGTAAAGTGGGGACCAAAATGAGGCCCAAATTTTACCTGTACAATGGCCAACTGAATACCTAACCCTGAACTGTAGCCATCTTTAAAATAAAATTCTAAAACAAATTAATTTACATTTAAAAAGAAAAATGCAAGGTACACAATGGTAAATAGAATGAAAGTATCATGGGAGGTGATGGAAAAATGTTGATCAAAGGGTTAAAAGTTTATTACACAGAAAAAATGAATTTTCAAGATCTACGTCCCAACATGATGGCCATGGTTAATTAGAATGTGTATTTCAGAATTGCTAAAAGAGTAGATTTTAAATCTTCTCACTATAAAAAA
>NW_007227090.1:0-733 GCF_000164805.1 Carlito syrichta
GACATGTATCTATCGCTATAATGTCATGCAGAGTGTCTAACTGTCCTAAAAATCCTTTGTTCTCCACTTCTCTTCCTTCCTCTTACTGGCTCCTAGAAACTACTAATTTTTTAAATATTCTCTCACATTGCAATTTCCAGAATGTTATATAGCTGAAATAAAACAGTTTGTAGCTTTTTGAGTTAGATTCTTTCACTTAGCAATATGCATTTAAGTTTCCATGTCTTCTTGTAGCTTGACAGCTTATTTCTTCTTAGTGCTGACTAATATTCCATCGTTAGGATGTGCCACGGTTTATTTATTTATTCGCCTCTTGAAGGACATCCTCATTGCTTCCAAGTTTGACAATTATAAATAAAGCTGCTATAAATATCTGTGTGCAGGTTTTTGTGTAGACATACATTTTCAACTCATTTGGGTAAATACCAAGAAGCACAACTGCTGGATCGCATGGCAAGAGTGTGTTTAGTTTGAGAAAACTACCAAACTGTGTTCCAAAGTTGTGGTGTCATTTTGCATTCCCACCAGCAATAAATGAGAGTTCCTGTTGCTCCACATCCTCACCAGCATTTGGTATTGTCAGCGTTCTGGATTCTCACCATTCTAATAGATGTTCAGTGACATCTCATTTTAATTTGCATTTCCCTGATAACATATGATGTGGAGCATCATTTAATACACCTATTTGTATTGAGAGTTCCTGTTGCTCCACATCCTCACCAGCATTTGGTAG
>NW_007227091.1:0-593 GCF_000164805.1 Carlito syrichta
GGTAATTCCCAGAAGTAACAAAGAGAAAATGCCTGAAAAAAAATCAGACCTAAGAGCCCCAAAAAATGGAAGTTATCAATGACTGGACCCAGAATGCAACAGGGATTAGGGAATGGATGGAAAGAGTGAATAAGACTGAAGAAAGACAAGATGCAACACTGAAAGCTCTTGTAACAGATAATGGCCATAAAAAAAACTTCATGTGGGAAATAAGTAACAAGATAACAAGCATGGAAAGCAGAATTAATCAAGCAGAAGAAAGAATCTCAGAACTTAAAGACCAAAACGTGAAATTAACTCAATCTGTAAAGAACATAGAAATAAAACTCAGAAAGAACAAAATCTCTAAGAGATGTGCGAACATATCAATAGGTCAAACTTATGCCTGAGTGGAATCCCAGAAGAAGAAAGGGAAATGGAGAACACCTTGGGGTAAGTATTCCAGGAGATTATCCAAGAAAATTTTCCCCATCTCACCAGAGATGTGACCATTCAAACACAAGAGATACAGAGAACCCCTGCAAGACATCAAATGAGAAGACCTACCCCTAGACACATAGTAATTTGCCTACACAAAGCAGGTACAAAAGAAA
>NW_007227092.1:0-757 GCF_000164805.1 Carlito syrichta
ATGCAACACTGAAAGCTCTTGTAACAGATAATGGCCATAAAAAAAACTTCATACGGGAAATAAGTAACAAGATAACAAGCATGGAAAGCAGAATTAATCAAGCAGAAGAAAGAATCTCAGAACTTAAAGACCAAAACGTGAAATTAACTCAATCTGTAAAGAACATGGGAATAAAACTCAGAAAGAACAAAATCTCTAAGAGATGTGCGAACATATCAATAGGTCAAACCTATGCCTGAGTGGAATCCCAGAAGAAGAAAGGGAAATGGAGAACACCTTGGGGTAAGTATTCCAGGAGATTATCCAAGAAAATTTTCCCCATCTCACCAGAGATGTGACCATTCAAACACAAGAGATACAGAGAACCCCTGCAAGACATCAAATGAGAAGACCTACCCCTAGACACATAGTAATTTGCCTACACAAAGCAGGTACAAAAGAAAAAATCCTAAAGGCAGCCAAGAGAGAAAGGTCACACTACCTACTAGGGAAGACCAATCAGAATAGCAGCAGACCTATCAGCAGAAACACTACAAGCTTGAAGAGCCTGGAATCCAATTTTCAAAGTCCTCAAAGATAAACAATTTCAATCAAGAATTTCCAGCCAAGTTCAGCTTCAGCAGTGATGAAGAATTAAAATCCTTTCCAGATATACAATCCCTAAGAGATTATGCAGATTCAAGATCAGCTCTACAGAGATGCTTAAAAAGGTATTATGCACAGAAGAAGAAAAGCAAGAATGACTGTTCACTTCCCA
>NW_007227093.1:0-1481 GCF_000164805.1 Carlito syrichta
TGCTGCTACAGAAAGTCTTCTTGTCTAGCTTCTGTTGTCATTGTTGTATATTGTTCTTCCTTTGTTTTACCAATGACTTGGACTTTCCCATCATGCTTCCTGGTTTGGGGAACAGGGGTTATCCCAGCTTTACCTGAAAGCTGCAACAGAAAAGAGCAGTAACTTGCTTGGATCATAGCATGGCTTATCCGCTCCAAGCAGCACCCGTGTAGTGTTCCTCCCTGCAGCCAACTTTAGAAAGAGGAAGTTCAGCAAGGTAATGTTGGGAGAAATTGAATAGCATTTATAGAAGGTGGAAAATTTAAACTAAGCAGCATGAGCATTTACCATGGAGATCTGAGGAAACATGTCCGAGGAAATTTTGGCAGTAGTTCAATTAGGGTGCGCTGCCAGGGTTATCCAGTGGGGAGCAACACATCTCTTTGCTCTCATGGATCTGTTTCTGCAAAAACTTAAAGTTGGGGCCCATCCCCGTGGCAACTGTAGCTCAACAACTTTGCACTATTCATAGTTTTTATGCACATGTTTTTTGTGGTTGAAGTAGTTTGCGATAACACAGCTAGGCATTGGGGCCAAAGGGAATGGTTCTTTTGGGACAATCACTTTTCATTTCCTGACCTTTATTTCTGAGTACATTTTTAATCTCTGCCTTAAGAAAACTCTACTTTGATATTTTGTTTTCTTAATAAACCGATACAGTCATGTCTGCTTTTGTACTTATATTTTTAATTTTTTTATTTTATGTTGGATTCTCACTTCATCACCCAGGCTGGAGGGCAGTAGCACAATCGTGTCTCACCACAACCTTGACCTCCTGGGTTCAGGCAATCTTTCTGCCTCAGCCTCCCAAGTGACTGGGACTACAGGGCATGGGCCACCGTCCCAGCTAATTTTTAATAATATTTTTATAGAGATGGGGGTTGCCCATGCTAGTCTCAAACTCTTGGGCTCAAGCAATTCTCTTGCCTCCGCTTCCCAAAGTGTTGGGATTACAGGCGTGAACTTCTGCGACTGGCCTTATTTTGTGAGAAATTTTGAAAATGCATAGCAGTACAAAAATGACTTTAACACAGTGTTTACTGTTCCAGGTTGACAGCTCTTATCACTTTATATATCTGGTATAAGTCCTTTTAAAATAAAATAATGTCCCCTGCCTCTGCCTCTCCCTGTCCCACCAACCTGCCATTTGTCCCTTGAGGAGAGGTCCCGGTGCTGACATCTCTCACTAGAGGACAAGAAAAGCCCCAGCCCATCAGTAGCACCATCTCTGATTTCTGTGGGTCTTCAGAGTGTAGGTTTATAGCCTTCTTCATGCAGTAGCTGAGGGCAAGAAGCCCTCTCCCAGTTTAGGGCTGGCAGAGGCAGTCTGGCATGAGTGTCAGCTGTGTCTCCAGCCATGTTCACCAGGCTATACCAGAGGGAACGGGTGAGGGGGCGAGGGCATTAGGTCAACATCAGAGGTGACACAACCTCAAAAATGA
>NW_007227094.1:0-814 GCF_000164805.1 Carlito syrichta
AGTTCAGCAAGGTAATGTTGGGAGAAATTGAATAGCATTTATAGAAGGTGGAAAATTTAAACTAAGCAGCATGAGCATTTACCATGGAGATCTGAGGAAACATGTCCCAGAGGAAATTTTGGCAGTAGTTCAATTAGGGTGCGCTGCCAGGGTTATCCAGTGGGGAGCAACACATCTCTTTGCTCTCATGGATCTGTTTCTGCAAAAACTTAAAGTTGGGGCCCATCCCCGTGGCAACTGTAGCTCAACAACTTTGCACTATTCATAGTTTTTATGCACATGTTTTTTGTGGTTGAAGTAGTTTGCGATAACACAGCTAGGCATTGGGGCCAAAGGGAATGGTTCTTTTGGGACAATCACTTTTCATTTCCTGACCTTTATTTCTGAGTACATTTTTAATCTCTGCCTTAAGAAAACTCTACTTTGATATTTTGTTTTCTTAATAAACCGATACAGTCATGTCTGCTTTTGTACTTATATTTTTAATTTTTTTATTTTATGTTGGATTCTCACTTCATCACCCAGGCTGGAGGGCAGTAGCACAATCGTGTCTCACCACAACCTTGACCTCCTGGGTTCAGGCAATCTTTCTGCCTCAGCCTCCCAAGTGACTGGGACTACAGGGCATGGGCCACCGTCCCAGCTAATTTTTAATAATATTTTTATAGAGATGGGGGTTGCCCATGCTAGTCTCAAACTCTTGGGCTCAAGCAATTCTCTTGCCTCCGCTTCCCAAAGTGTTGGGATTACAGGCGTGAACTTCTGCGACTGGCCTTATTTTGTGAAAATTTTGAAAATGCATAGCAGTACAAAA
>NW_007227095.1:0-774 GCF_000164805.1 Carlito syrichta
AATTTTGAAAATGCATAGCAGTACAAAAAATGACTTTAACACAGTGTTTACTGTTGCAGGTTGACAGCTCTATCACTTTATATATCTGATATAAGTCCTTTTAAAATAAAATAATGTCCCCTGCCTCTGCCTCTCCCTGTCCCACCAACCTGCCATTTGTCCCTTGAGGAGAGGTCCCGGTGCTGACATCTCTCACTAGAGGACAAGAAAAGCCCCAGCCCATCAGTAGCACCATCTCTGATTTCTGTGGGTCTTCAGAGTGTAGGTTTATAGCCTTCTTCATGCAGTAGCTGAGGGCAAGAAGCCCTCTCCCAGTTTAGGGCTGGCAGAGGCAGTCTGGCATGAGTGTCAGCTGTGTCTCCAGCCATGTTCACCAGGCTATACCAGAGGGAACGGGTGAGGGGGCGAGGGCATTAGGTCAACATCAGAGGTGACACAACCTCAAAAATGAATGTATCCAGCAATGGGGGCCTCTTGCCACAGGTACCACCACAACAGTAGCCTATTTTTCTGGCTGGAAAGTACTAAAATAGTGTGTGTGTGTCTGGGCTTAGGTTTCTTGGCAGAACTTTCTCTGGCACCAGAGCATGTGCTGCTAGCAGCTTTCAATCTCTGGAGCCACATGGGCTGGGTTGATGCGCCCACATCAGCCTTTTGCCTTTGCTCTTGCATCTTGCCCTGACCACCAGGCCTCTGGGAAGTTTGCTGGGCTGTTTGACTGTGGGAAATGGGAAGATGCCAATGCTGTGTATTTGTATCGCACTTTTAAGCTTA
>NW_007227096.1:0-736 GCF_000164805.1 Carlito syrichta
CTCACCTTACTGTCTTCTGCCAGTGACAGAAACAGACAAGAAACCTGGCTCTCTGGATAACCTGACTGTCGTGCCTCGCCACCCACGGCACACCCACCCTGCTCAACTCCACCTCTCTCTGCTGGGTGTTCAGGTTACTCCCCTGCCACAGTTTCCATTTTTCATCCTGTATCGCTCTCATGAAATGATAGCCACCTTACTGTTCAGCTTCAGTAGCTCGGAAAAGGTAAAACAACAAAGGCAGCTCTAAATCCTCTGCCAGTTTGTTTGGGAGTGTGCCTGGCAGGAGTCCCACAACAGTGCTCTCAGCAAGGGGAGATTAATGAAAGCTGCTTACCTTTTCCAGATGGAAGCGCTCAGGATTCACGAGCAACTGGGAAGTTCTCAGCTAGCAGGAGTGGGGCGTTGGGAGCAGCCCGCCAGGTAGCAGCAGAGACCAGTGGGCTGTGACAGCTCAGCAAGGGAACTGCAGGTGGATGACTCTCTCCAACCCAGAATCCTTCACCTGGCCAGAGCAGCCACGGCCCTGCTGGCCAGTCTTGATCACTCAGTCCCTTGAGGGGTTTTGATGCCATTAGCTGTAGATGCAAGCTGTGTAGCCACACATTTGCTTTGGTTTCATAATTGTCTTTTGAAAACATAAACGAATAGATATAACTGATGCTCCACTATGAACTGGCATGTCGAGTCAAGTCTCTCTCAATTCTGCCCTTACCTGTGGGACACTCCGACCTCT
>NW_007227097.1:0-736 GCF_000164805.1 Carlito syrichta
CGTTGGGAGCAGCCCGCCAGGTAGCAGCAGAGACCAGTGGGCTGTGACAGCTCAGCAAGGGAACTGCAGGTGGATGACTCTCTCCAACCCAGAATCCTTCACCTGGCCAGAGCAGCCACGGCCCTGCTGGCCAGTCTTGATCACTCAGTCCCTTGAGGGGTTTTGATGCCATTAGCTGTAGATGCAAGCTGTGTAGCCACACATTTGCTTTGGTTTCATAATTGTCTTTTGAAAACATAAACGAATAAATATAACTGATGCTCCACTAGGAACTGGCATGTCGAGTCAAGTCTCCCTCAATTCTGCCCTTACCTGTGGGACACTCCGACCTCTCTCTGCAGGTGGATCTGGTGGTGCACCCGTCCATGGACCAGAACGACCCCCTCGTGAGAAGTGCCATCGAGCAGGTCCGCTTCCGGATCTCCAATTCCAGCACAGCCAACAGGCAGGTGGCAGCACTCGGAAATACTCTGTCTTGAAGCATTTTCACAGAAGCTCTTCATTTCTGCCTGCATGAAATTAGGGAATTCATTGGTTTAGAGTCTAAACAAAGATCAATTTCCAGATTCTTAAGGGGAAAAAATCCAGTGCTCTTTACTCCATCTGACAGAGGGTTTCCAGAACACTCTCAGCCATAGGCCTCTGGCACCTGAAACTCACTCACCCTCATAACGGCTCACAGTGATTCCATTTGCCTTTCTGAGGTTATTAATTTTGTTCATAAACTGCCTCTTGG
>NW_007227098.1:0-850 GCF_000164805.1 Carlito syrichta
CTCAATTCTGCCCTTACCTGTGGGACACTCCGACCTCTCTCTGCAGGTGGATCTGGTGGTACACCCGTCCATGGACCAGAACGACCCCCTCGTGAGAAGTGCCATCGAGCAGGTCCGCTTCCGGATCTCCAATTCCAGCACAGCCAACAGGCAGGTGGCAGCACTCGGAAATACTCTGTCTTGAAGCATTTTCACAGAAGCTCTTCATTTCTGCCTGCATGAAATTAGGGAATTCATTGGTTTAGAGTCTAAACAAAGATCAATTTCCAGATTCTTAAGGGGAAAAATCCAGTGCTCTTTACTCCATCTGACAGAGGGTTTCCAGAACACTCTCAGCCATAGGCCTCTGGCACCTGAAACTCACTCACCCTCATAACGGCTCACAGTGATTCCATTTGCCTTTCTGAGGTTATTAATTTTGTTCATAAACTGCCTCTTGGGTTGAGAAAAAACTCACAGGGGAAAGTTCTTAGTGGTGTCTTAACTTGAGATGGCCCATGGGCAAGCAGCAGGCTGATCTGGCTTATACTTGCTGGTTTGCGTGGTCTGCCAAGTTTGGGCCACTATGCTTTGAATCAGTTGCCAATTAGTTTCTCATAAAACTTCGGATTTCTGGCACTTATGAACATGTCAGAAGACCTAGCACATTGGTCTTCTGTGGGGGTGCCCTCTCCAGGTTCACTCAACCCACAATTCCTAGATGTTTAGTGTCCTGACACATGTTTTATTTACATAATTTGATTGGTCCCTGTGGGCAGCTGAGTTCAAAACCCCTGCAACCCAGTGGCTTCATCCAGTTCTTGCAGACAGACCCTCCTTTCTGTCAGTCCTTGGTTTTCTCAACATATTA
>NW_007227099.1:0-917 GCF_000164805.1 Carlito syrichta
GTCCCCAGGGCTTTTGCTAAACAAACCATTTCCGCTTCTAAAATTACTTACCTTGAGGATGGAGCATGTACTGACCACCCAAAATCTGCAATCTTCAGCTCTCCAGCTGATCCAAGAAGCAGGTTCTCTGGCTTAATGTCTCTGTGGATGACTCTCTTTGAATGACAGTAGGATAGGGCATTTGCCAATTCTGTGATATACTATTAAAAAATATATTGAAAGTCTATGTTTTAGATTTCATATAATACAAATTGCTATTGGACATCTCTTCTAAAAGGAAATCCAACATAGACCTAACATGTTTTAGAGGTTTTAAAAAGCAAGCGTTGTGGAAATAATGCTGAGTCCACAAAAATCAACTGAAGCAATTTATAGCAGTTAGCATGAATTACAAGTTATTCAGCGCTTGGTGGCCTCTTTGCTAATACAGCTGATGTGATATTGAAAGACAGGAAAGACACAGGTGATGCACCGTAACCATATCCCTACATGGCAAGTGATGGCCCAGCAGCAATGAATTAAGACAAGGCTGCCAGGGGAGGGGGAAGCACACCTCATCAACAAGGTTACCTCCATAATAAACATCTGTATACCTAACCCTGAATTGTACCCCACATCTTTAAAATTTAAAAATTAAAAAAAAAAATGACAAGATGAAGAACTGGTACAAATTAGGCATTCCAGTGTATAAAGAATGCTTTTGTTCTTTTTAAGAAAAAAAACAAAGTTTTGAAACTTTTCAAGTGCAGGCAATTCCTATTTTTAAAACCAAGATTGCTGGGCTCAGTGGCTCAGCCTGTAATCCCACACCTTGGGAGGCTGGGGTGAGTGGCTTGCCTGAGCCAGCAGGTTCGCGACACCTGGGCAACTTGGTGAGATCTCATCTCTACAATAAATCAAAAAATTAGCCAGGTGTG
>NW_007227100.1:0-809 GCF_000164805.1 Carlito syrichta
GTATCATAAATGTGTAAGCCATATTTTACAATGAGAATGTTCTATTTTTGTAGCGAGGAGTTGCTAGTAGACAATATCAATAGTATTTTGAGACTGGTTTGATGGTATACTTATCAGTATGAGCTGGATTTTCACAACAAATTGACCAGTCCAGAATATTTAGATCCTATTTCTTAGCTAACTAATTATATACCTTCTCAGATTCTATACTAAGATGAACATTTTGGCTGAAACCCCCTCATTTGATACTCAAAGGAACACTATCCAGTTGGTAATATGTGAGGCATTGTTTTGGAAAATATGGACAATTCTGAAAATTATGTGGTCTGAGTTGTGCTTAGTCTCTTAGTGAATGACAAAGCTCTTGTTCCTATATTCTTATTTGAAGATAATCTAAAAAAACAAACAAATATTTCCAACAAACAAATATAACCAAGTTGTTCTCACAGAAAAAATTCCTGGACTCAAAGAAAGAAGAAGTTAACTGATAACAAGGAAAGTACCACCTTCTGTTTCAAATCAAAAGCCACTCATCAAATACCAAGTTTGTGCCAGGTACTGACACTTAAACACTTGGGGAAAAAAAAAAGATGAGACTAATATGACTTTTACACATGGATACACTATTTTGTATTCGGCAGCATGCAATTGAATTATCCTGTTTTATCCTCATTGGGACTTCATGAGATACATATTATTTCCCCCATTTTATAGATAAAACTGAAATGACAATGTCACTTTTCCAAGTTTACACTTTTAGTAGAGCTAATACCATAACCCAGGTACTTTTTTTGACTCCTAGTTCTTTT
>NW_007227100.1:1632-11796 GCF_000164805.1 Carlito syrichta
TCTGTTCTCTTTCTGGATTAGTTATACAATGTTTGAATTATTTATCACAGTGATTTAAAAAAGAGTTTTTTTGGTTCCTTTTTTCCTTTTTTTATATGAGCCCAGGTAATTGAAGAATTTAAAAAAAAAAAGATGGATTTTAGTTCATCAATGAGGGAGTAATTGCAGGGCTTTGCCCCACAACCTAGAAGATAAAAGATTGCAGTTCCAGAGGCATGTTTGCCAAATCTACCACTCGAAACAAGAAGCCAGATGAAAAGAGATGAGAGGACCCATGGAACAGAAACCCAGGAACTTTAATAGAACAATAGACATGTTAGGTTTTTTTTTTCTTTGCATGAGAGGGGAGACTTATTTATAAATTTATTTATAAATATTGTATATTTATTTATAAATATTGTATATTTATTCTTATGTGTTTAAACTTTAGTTACCTTCAAAGTACTCTTCGTTTGATGCAAGACACCTGTCGAAACACTTTTTCCACTGCTCAAAACAGTTTTTGAAGTCATCAATTTTCATGCCTTTTAGTGCTTCTGCTGCTTTTTTGTTTCACCTTTTCCACATCAGTAAAGCATTTTCCTTTGAGGACTTTTTTCATCCTGGGAAACAAACAAACAAAAAAAGTCACTTGGGGGCGAGATCAGATGAATAGAGTGGATGAGACATGGGGGTCATGCCATTTTTGTTTAAAAACTGAACACTCATAGCACAAGACCCTGTCTAAAAAGGGGGGGGGAAGTAAAAAGAAATAGAAGCAAAAAACCAAGCGAATTCTCAGCAATGGGTTGTGTATATACGTGAAATTTTTGACTGCTTGTTAACATGCAGATTCAGGTTCAGTAGGTCTGGGGTGGACCCTGAGTATCTGCATTTCTAACTGATTCCCAGGAAGGACAGATGCCACTGAGCCTGAATCACACCTTGAGTGCCAGGTTTTAGCTAAGTTTTCTTAGCTTTCCACAAGAGTGTGTATCAAATGCCTCACAATTTCCACATAGTTCTGAAGTTCACAAAGATGATACTATTTTTAAAAACCTTCCTTCAGACATGTTTTCCCTGTGTGAAGGATCTTTCTCTGTTTCCATGACTTGATCTCTTGCGTAGTAATCATCATCTCAGAATGATCCTACTGTATTATAAAGAAAATATACCGTACAAAGATGAAAACAATGCCAGGTTTGTCAATCCTGCTATTCAATCATTAGTTCATCACTAGATCATGGACTTGGTGAGAACATTTTGTACTCTGTTAGACAGTTTCGTTAGTACTGACACATCTCTTTGCTATACAGAAATCAGACTGTTCATAATCAAAAGGTTGAAGGTCTTTATAAGAATGCCTTTGGGCTAAGAAACACCCAGAGGAAGAGCAGTTAAAAACAAGAACAGTCAGAACTATCAGCAGTGTTTAGACCCAGATAACCACAAACATCCTGGAATTTACTTAACCATGTCTGATTTCCCAGTGAGTCATGTTTACAGCTCTCGATGTTAGTTTACTTTTCCCTCATTTTTTTTTCTTGGTCACTCATGCAGTAGAAAGCAGAAGCGAAATCTTCCATGGCAATTAAAGTGCCAATACTTGTGCTAGTTATGTGTTTCTGCTACTGATAGGGAGAGAGCTGGCCATTAGTCAAACAAAGTCGTACCAATTTTCTCATGCTCATTACCTATTTATAATATGGACATTCTTACGGCATATCACGCAGCTGCTTTAGCAGGAAACTCATGTCAGATGAAAGAGCACCAGATTTAACTTTACCAAGAGAAGAGGCACCATATTTAATGCTCAATTTTCATTCTCTGTGTGTTATATATACATGTGATTGTTGAGCATTTCATCCAGTGTATTCACACTTGTGTATTCCACTACAAGTTCTTTTTATCCTTGAAAAGGTTCTTACTCCCTTTTTCTGTCAAATGCTGATTATTTAAGCAAGTGAAAAATCATATTTACTCATTTTCTCTAAAGGCTGAAGGTGTTTTCTGCACAGAGGGTGTACCATTGCTACCTTATATTAGAAGAGCCAAACTGTGAGTTGGGTTGTCTATCACATAGTAAGACTTTAAGGAATACTGTACTACTTCTTTCATGAAAGCCTTTATTTTAGGTTGTCAAATTCATCTGGTGAGTCAGCTGGACACCCTTGAGTGCAGGATTGCAGATTAGAACAGAAATATGGATTCTGTTGCTGCTATCACACTAGACTCTCAAGAAGAGTACTCTGAATAAACCTTTCCCTATAAGAAAGTGGCTTCAACCTTTCTGATGAATATTAGTGGAGGAAAAAAAGGGGGGAGATATGGCAATTGTGAAAATAGATTTTTCTGGCTGAAATTAATAATTCTGAGCAGCACTAAAATTAATTACTCTGTGGTTATAAGTAGGCAGTGGATTTATGGTAAATGACAGAGTGTTTGCAAATTTCCCTGACTACTCGATTAGAAAATGCACAAGTGCAGGCGTCAGCCGAGCATGCATTATTTAAGTGGTTGGTGTCTGGCGACAATCTGGAAACTGCAATTGTTGTGGTTGCCGTAGGAAAATTCGCACTTTCTGAGAGAAATTCTTTCACCTTTGTGTGCCCACAGCATGGATCTCTCCTCGTGGCAGCTGTAGGAAACACAGGAACTCCGTGACCTGGAAAATGTGGGACAACTGCCACAAGGTGACCCTGGAAGGCTGGGGTAGGCCCAATTAATTTAAAATTTTGCTTGGCCTTGTCTCTTCCAATTTTCTAAATCCTCTGGAAAAATGATTAATGCGTACACTGCCAATGCGAAAATATTTTTGACCCTATTAAAGTCGACCAAGGGTAAACCAAGTGTAGGCTGGCATTGTATCAAACTAGCTTTATTAAATTTGATTGGAGGTTTGTATGAGGAAGGGACAGACAAGGACATTATTTTGCACAGCGGCTCTCTTTTAAATGAAAATATCAAGAGGAATACAAAGTAGCAATATGCCCTGGACAGGAATCATTTTAAATATAGGAAAATACCATGAAGAACTTTGTTTAAAGGGTAAACCATATTTGCTGAAAAATCTTCTTCTATCTTATTGCTATGCTGGTCAATTACCAATGAGAGTGTTTTAATTTGTGAAAGGCTTATGGAAGACTTACATTTCTTTATTTATAGATGAGCCAGTTCAACCTTGCTTTCTGTCTCTTATGTGTCATTGAATTCTACAAATTAAAGTTATCTTTAGGCATTTTGAACCTTAGCAAAGAAAGGCTCAGTCTTACAGTGTGTTCTCAATATATCTACACAATTATTCAGTTAGCTAATAAAGTGGTTAATTTTTTTTCTACTGGTTATACATTTTTTAATAAAAATTGCACAGTCTCAAAGGATAGAATTTCTCATAGGGATTTCTTCCCTAAGAAAGAGAAAATTTATTTAATTGTCATAAAATGTAGTGAATGTATAATTTAATTTAAGGTCTAAAACCCAGATTTCACATTTAATGTTTTCTTATAGTTTTCTCAAATCTAGGAGACATCCAACCACATGGATTTTATCATAAAGATTGTATCATTCATCATGTGGAAATATAATGATTTCCTTTATGACGGGGGTAGATCTAACTGACCTTGATATGCCTACATGTAGTTAAAACCTACTGAATGAGTGAATGACAGAAGTCACCTGTGACCATCTACCAATGGGAAGACTAGAGCTACAGATGGATCGACAATTTAGTCAATGGGAATAACCAGTGAAGCCTCTAAGATATGAGTCATTTTTAGTAATTTTAGTCTAGCAAGCAATAATGTGGAGACTAGTTTGTCATGATTAAAAAAAATCCGTGACTTGGGATATTAACTTCGCCTCATACTTTCTAACTGAATGACTTGAATGAACTATTTATAAGACCTGTCATAGATTATACCAATCTTCAACTATGGCCTTTCTTCTCTGCAGGGTCTCTTCCTATGGGAAGGCAAGACATCCCTGTCCTATTTAACTCAGGTATGGCATTTTGACATGATTTGGTCAATGAAACACCAACAGAAGTGAGGTGTGTGCTCTTCCAGGTAGAAACTTTAGGAGTCATGGCATAGTTTGCTTATTCTCTTTAACCTCTGAAGGGCCATAAGGAAAGTTCCAGAGAAAGGGAAAAGTAGAGACAAACAATAGTATGAATAGGGAACACACTTGTGCTGCTGTTAGCCATTGAGATTTGGAATTGTCTGTTACCCTTGCAAAATGTTGTCTCGACTGATACGGACACAAATTGCATCCTTTTAGTATGAATTAAATAATATGGTATTAATTATGACTTCAAGAGCTTTGAGATAAAATTAGTTCTTATCTTCCTGCCAACCATGTCTAAGAATCTACTTGCTTTCACACTTAAAAATCTCACTTCCCTCCTCTTTAATAGATAGAGTGA
The DNA here is from genome assembly GCF_000164805.1 of Carlito syrichta. Taxonomy (NCBI): domain Eukaryota; kingdom Metazoa; phylum Chordata; class Mammalia; order Primates; family Tarsiidae; genus Carlito; species Carlito syrichta. The sequence goes on from NW_007227100.1 coordinate 6,035, forward strand.
ACCCCTGCTGACCAATGATCAAGCTCTCTGCTTGTGTTCTGAATCCCATAGCTTCTCAAATACTTACAGCCTTTTCCTTTGGAGCTATCCTTTCTCTCCTACAATGGCAGAAGTCACCTGTGACCATCTTCCAATGGGAAGACTAGAGATCGACAATATTAGTCTCTCTTTTTCTAGGGAATGTTTCATATCTTTCATGCTAGAAACAGTGGTTTCTTGGCTCCATATTATTTCCATTAGCCCCTTCACATTTCTTTCTGCCTTTTCTCAACCAAACATCTCAACTACTTAACTGTGTGCTGTCTCCACTTTCTCATCTCCCATTCAATCTCTACTCATTTTAATCTGGTTTTCATCCCACCACTGAAAACAAATTGCTCTTGTTGTCAGGGTAACCAAAAGCCTATCTACTGAACGGTCCAAAGGACATATTTATGCACTAATTTTATCCAACTTCTTGGCAGCATGTCACTGAATTGACCATTCCTTCCCTCATGAAGGACTCTTTACTTGGCTTCCAACACACTATCCTGGCTTTATTCTTAATTCCTATGTGGTTGTCTTTTTTCCTCCTTTACTCACCTCTAAAATTTGTAAACAGTAGAACTCCTATGAGTCAGTATTGATTTCTCTTTCTTTCTATATGCATATTATTCATTATTTCTAGAGTTGCCATTTTGAAGTCCCCACCTTGAAATAGTTCTAAAAGACCTGCTAATATATACTTCCATATTTCCCACTTCAAAATATCCCTTATGAAACTTCAGGCAGAATTCGTAACTTTATTTTAATATGATTCTTAAAAAAAACTATTGATCACAAACAACTTGACAGACTCTGTAATAGAAATTAGGAATATAAAAGTAATTCATATATAATTCTTGCTCTTAAAAAAGTGCTTAGTGGGGAGGAAAATATGTATACAAGAAAGGTAAAATGAGTAAAATGAGAGCATTTCTAATAATGTACCTTGTATAACACGTGGTAAGAACATAAAAGAAAGAAAATCTAAGCTTTCTGGGGCAGTAAGAGAAATATTTCAAGAGGAAGTTACATTTGGGCCAAAACTTGATCAGACAGGAATTTATCAGGAGGAAGGAAGAGGAAACATTATTCCCAAAGACAGGGAGATGTGAGAAGGCCTGTTATGTTTAGGGAATTTAAAATAGCTTAATATTTTTACAAAGAATAAAGGTGGTGGGAATAGGTAAGAACTGAGGTTGGGCTTGGGAACTGGGCCCACAGCATGAGAACTTTTTATGGAATTATATTCTTTTGATGTTCTGGCTGACAGTTCTGAGCCTTTTCTAATATTTCTGTGTATCCATCCCTGTCCTATAAGAATGGGCTCTATACTAAGAGGAGGGGCAACCTAAACAATATTACAGTGTTTGAGACTGGAAGCATTGCATTGTGTCATATATTTAGGCACTTATTCTTTATTATATCTATCTGTTTATATTATAGTCTTCTTTTATTGTCTGCTTCATTTTTTAAAATTTTATTTTAAAGATGTGAGGTACAAGTCAGAACTGGGTGTACGTAAGTGATCTAATACAGGTGAAGTTTGGGCCTCCCACTGACCCTCACTTTACCTGTATTAGGATTAGACACCCTTATTGATTTTATTGCCTCCCCCCACCTCTGCCAATGTCCTGCTACTGCCAGTCCCTTTTTTGTAGTATCAAGATAGGTGTTCAGGGTCTAATTATGAGTAAGAACATGTGGCTCTCAGTTTTTTGTTTCTGTGATAGATCATAGAGTATAATAGACTCCAAATCCGTCCAAGTTGCTGCAAAGTCCGTAGTTTTTTCCTTCTTTATAGCTGCATAATATTCCATTGGGTATATGTACCACATTTTAAAAAATCCAGTCCAGTTTCGATAATACTAATCCGATTGAAAGTATTCCAGGCAATCGAGAAAGACGGAACTCTCCCCAAATCATTTTATGAAGCTAACATCACACGATACACAAAACCCACCAAACAAAGAGAATTACAGACCAATATCCCTGATGAACATAGATGCAAAAATTCTCGACAAAATTCTAGCCAATCGGATCCAACAACACATTTCAAAAATTATCTACCATGACCAGGTAGGCTATATCCCCAGGATGCAGGGCTGGTTTAACATCCAAAAGACAATAAATGTAATTAAATACATCAACAGATGTAAAAACAGGAGTCACATGATTATATCATCAGACGCAGAAAAGACTTTCATTTGGTTTTAAGTAGTAGTTTTCTGGAAAGGTTGTTACTAAAGCTTTGAATGTTCTGACAACTGTTACTACTTATAATAATCTAAGTCTAGTCCTTTGCCTTTATATACTATAAGACAATAATGATTCCAAATATTAAATAACTGTTTGAATACTTAAATTCCTCTATTTCAGTGTGGGTAAAGTCAGTTATTAAATGTTTATGAGTTCAATACTGGAAAAATTCCTAATTGGTGCTGGGTGAGTTGTAACATACAGTTTACATAACAGAACCCGTTGGAAGTTCCTGCATATAGTAACTCAGCACTGTTGTAGTAATAGCAAATATGACAACTACTGTAACTTTATTAAAATTATATTCTAAGCTTGAGTTTATTGTTATTTGTTATTATGCTCTCGATGAATAACATTTTTTGAAACATTAAAAATGGCAAACCCAGTATATATTCATGGATTCTTGAATATTTCACACCTACTAGAGCAATACAGCAATAAACTTCTTTTGAAACTAACTCAGGTAAGGTAATCTTGCTTCTAAATATGATAAAAATACTATTTAAGTTATTCAAATTTGGGGAGGCAAATTTTAGTTGAGTGATGTGAAAGATGTTTTGATTTTGTTTTATCTTTAAAATGTTTCTCTTATTCATGTCTCTTAATTTATTATATAAAAGACAAACGGATTATGAACAGGACATTCTAGAGAAGACCTTTAACTTCATGGATGAATATGATGGGGAGAATCAAACAGTTTCAGGGATAAACCTTCACCATGGAGTGCTAGCAGGCACCATTGTGTCTTACTTGAATTATTTTATAGTTGCAACTGAATGGATTCTGCTAGCTTCTCCAGTAAATTAGTCATTCCAGTGGACCGCCTACAGCATTTCTGTGAAAGCAGGAGAACCAAGAACAAAGAGACATTAATGGTATGAATCAGATTCTGCCTTGGAACTTCAAAACTAAGTTGAAAAAAATAAAAAAGGATAGTAGGAGGAAAGTGTGCAATCCTAAATCTGAAGAGAGACACAGTTTGTAAAATGACTCTAAATACACAGTGATTTCTTATCTGTCAAGTTCTAGCCCATTCAAATGTTCATTATACTTTTCTATTAACATCTGATAGACTGGAGCTGGGTGGGTGGCCACTGACAAGCAAGTTAGCTCCACTCAAGTAATGACTCATTTCTCACATGGAACTTGAGCTACTGGGCACAGGAATACTTTGTAAATACCTATTGCTTCCCACTCTCCAACCACATGCGTCAGGACATGTGATGTCCTTAATAGACACATTCAGGAATAGAGAAGTCTACACTCCAAATTATCTGAGGAGAGGTTAAACAACTCATAAGATGATTTTAATAAAAAGCTAAATAATGATGGACTTCTTTGTTCCCCATAGTGTCCATGTCACATTGAAGTGTTAGGTAAGGTGTTTAGGGAGTTTCATTAAGGATTTCAGGCTATAGAGCACTCTTAAGTTCATTAATTTCTACCACAAATCCTTAAATGTATTATACTAGTCAAGCAAGTACTGAAGAAATCTGGTTCATTATTTCTGATGATGGAAAATGTACTTTTCTGTAATGTTGTTGATGCAGCTCACAGTTGTGGATAGCAACAAATTCGATATTAGCTATTCTGAGTGTCTAGGGTTCAACTCTACATCTCAATTTGTATATTATGACTCTGATGTAGCAGACTGCGCTGACAAAGAACTGAACTTGTTGGAAAATGAGAAAGTCCCAAGTGCAGAGAAAAGATTGATTCAGGGCTTAAAATAGAATTAAATGAGAAAAAATAATTGCCTCTCCATGAGTGATTGGGTTAAAATAACTGGTCCACTATCCAGGGGGAGAGAGGGTCAGCTAGAAGCCCAAACTTCACCTGAATGCAACTTACTTATGTAGTAAGGCCTCTCTGTTACCTCACAACTTTAAAATAAAATTTTTAAAAATTGATTAAGATATTTATTTACTTATTGTTTCTTAAAACTGTCTTAAAGGTTTAACTTCAATGTTATTTAAGAAGTAGATCAAATTTTTATTACTCTGACATTATTACAAAAAAACATGAACAATGCTTTGTACAAGATACTGTTCTAAATGTTATATATATATATAGTCTATCTATCTATCTATCTATCTATCTATCTATCTATCTATCTATCTATCTATCTATAGATATAAGTTCGAGAGTAAGGTGATGTTCTGAGTCTCATAATAATAGTTTACCTTCTAGTCATGGATGGTAGCAAATAACCACAAAGCAAAACACACGAGGCTTATAAGTATTCAACAGAGCAGGCAATGGTTCTAACAGCTTGCTCTATTGATTGACTGAAATCTATTCTTTGTGGTGGACTACATTAAATGAAGTTGAGATGTTAGAAATTCTTTGATATTTTGAAGTAGTCGAAGGAATAAAAATAATCAGTTGAATAGAAGTGTTACCTTGAAATTATGTATAATCTGCACACTTTAATTAAGTTCCCCAAAAGGATTCAGAAAACATTCTCTTCAATGAAGCATTGAGACATGCATTGGTGAGGGAAGACCAAATGCTTTAGAAAATCAGTAGTGGCTTTCCTCCATTAGTGGAGGTCATCATGAGCATTGCCCCAATAAAAATGGAATGGGGGTGAAATTTTATTAAAAATTCTTAGCATTTATGAAGGTTATCAAATTATTTTCTTCCTTTAATCTATTCTTATACTGAATTACTATAATGCATTTTTGAATTTTACATCAGCCTTTCAGTTCTATGATAAATCCTATTTGATAAGTTTTATTTTGTGGCTGGACATTGGGTCTCATTTATTAATAATTCTTGAATTTCTATAGTAATGAAATTGGACTACAATTGCATTTTATTGTCTTATCCTTGTCCAATTTTTGGTATCAGGATTATGCTAACCTTGAAAAATATGTTGGGCAGATGCCCACATTTCCCTCTTTTCTGTGCACTTGGGAATTATCTGCCCTGGGAAGTGTTTGCTAAAACTTTTCTATTAAATCATCTGGATCTGGTACCTTTTTAGGTTTGAACTTTAAAGCTTTCTCCTACTGCAGTTATTCTTTTCAGATTTTCCATCACTTCTTGAAGCAATTTTGGTCATTTATGGAATTCATTTCATTGAGCCTTTCATTGTTCTATAACAAAACGTTCTCAAGTTTTTATGTTAAAAAGAATGTGAAGGTGGTAAACTTTTTGATTGCTTAGTTTCCTTAGCGTGTCATTATTTCCCTCTTGTAATTGATGAAAAATATGACTAGGTCAGGAATTCCAGGTTTAAAGAGATGCCTTTCCCATTCTTTCAAAGTTTTGCCCCATTAGAAGAAGTCATTATTTTGAAGTCTGATATAAATGTGATGAATCTCAGTTCTTTGTAGGTTTCCTGTTTACTTCTCCATGGAAACTTAAGGATTTTTTTCCTTTCTTTAGGAAAGGAACTGAAACTCTACAATGATTTGTTTTGATATGCATTTTTTAATTTTTATTTTTTTCATTCTTTCTATTGATCCCTAGATAGA